>NC_133647.1:133481262-133788752 GCF_009905375.1 Apium graveolens
GGGGAGAAAGTGATTAAGCCAAAAAGGGGGGATAAGTGAGGAGTAGACCAAAAAGGGGGAGAAGTGATTAAGTCCAAATGCAAGGATGACAAGACACTGCAAGGAAAGGATGATGAAAAAGATGACCAAGGAAACTCTGGAATGGGTGGAGGTCATAGTCAAGGTAAAAGATTCTCATCAAGAAATGCTGAAATTGCAAGTCACAGGATAAGTTCTGATACTGGGAAGAGAATAAGTTCTGATACTGGTAAAAGAATAAATTCTGATGAACTTCTAGATCTTGATGAAGAAATGTCAAGACAGTTATTTCTTCAAGAAAATCCAGGAATGGACTTGGAAAGTTTAAAGGAAGAAGAAGCTATACTTAAATCAAAGAAAGCCACATCTAAATCTGAAGCTTCTGGTAAAAAGTCACTTCCAAAACTGAAAGGTATTGTGATTAAAGAAAAGGCACAAACTGAAGCAACATTTGCTAAATCACAACCAAAGATAGATCCAAGATCCAAGGGTAAAGAAAAGGTTGGTGAACCTGTTAAAGTTTATGTACCTCCTGTTGATGAAGAAATTACTGATAAAGAAGATAATCTTGCTCTGACTTCAAGAAAAGTTCTTAAAACAACCTCTGACATGGCTCAAGTTGTTCAGAGTCAAGAAATTAAAAGTTCTGATATTCAAAAGAAGCAAGTAACCTCTGACACAGCTCAAGTTAACTTGATATCAGAAGGAAGATCAAAAACACTCCTACCAGGATTCACTAAAGCAAAACAAACTCAACCTTTAAAGACTACTGCAAGTCGTTTTGAAGCTAGAGTAGTTACTGGAAAGGAAGCAAGAGATAAAACTAGATTGGGAAGTGCTGATGAAAGAAGAGTACACAACACTACCAATGATCCAACTTCCTTGAGTGAACCAGGAATTGGAGCAACTCCTGAAAGATTGAATCAATTGGAATCTGTACAAATGGTTTACCATACCTACTTGAAGGAACACATCTTGTTGTATTTCATGACAGATGGTAGGGTTTATCATATAAGACAAAATGCCATTCCATTGAAGTATTTTGAAGAATTGGAGCATGTATTATTCTTACTTCAAGTGGATGATAGACTGACAGGGACTGCTGCAAACTATTTGAAAGAACAGATTCAGAGATAGAAAAGACTTTATTCTGTTAAGTCTGACAGCATATATGTTCCAAAGTACAGAAATCACAATGGTGATATTGTTGATATGAAGCCTAATACTGCACAGATCAGAACATATCTTGGTATTAAGGGGCTTGAATTCAATCTAGAGTCTGACAAAGCTTATGTCATAAGACTAGATCAGGAGTTGAGAAAAGCAAAGATTAATGATCTCAGAGCTGCAATATTTCAAACTGGTGAAGATACTGCAGAGTTTAAAGATGTCAAACGGAGAATGATTGATGAACTCAGATATGCTGAGAAATGTTTGTTGAAAAATTACCTCAGAATAACTCCTGACATCAGAGAGATCAGAAAATGATGAAGACAAGTCGAAGATCTACAACTGCTTAAATTCTGATGTGTATACAGACTAAAGTTGTTATCAGAAGTTGAATTGGTAAAAGCTTTAAGGACTGTAAGTTGTAGTTATCTTGTCTAATTCTCATGCATTTGTACTTAATGTTTTTGACATCATCAAATATCTGTTAAACTTGTATATTTTGCTAATTTACAAGTTGGGGGAGATTGTTAGATATATTTGATAATGTCATGGCTAATATGTTTTATGTTTAGATTTCAGATCTTATTTGAACAGGACAAATCAGTACTTAACTGTTGATCAGTACTTATACTGGACGTCAGGACTTAAAGGATATCAGTACTTATGTTATCAGGAGATAAGCATCAGGAGATAGATATCAGAACTTAAGTGCTGAAGGACGATCAGATAAGGACAATAGCTGATTAAAGTTAAGAAGATCAAGATAAACATAAGAAGAGATATGCATGAAGAAGGAATTCCGTAAAGAATGGAATACTTGGAAGAAAAGATATCTGATTGATATATATTAGGAAGCAGAATTATATTCCATATCAATTAGCGATTATCTTGTAACTGTGTAATATATAAACACAGACATAGGGTTTACACTATAAGTGTTATCATTATCGAGAATATTATTTACTGTAACCCTAGCAGCTCTCGTGATATTTTGTTCATCACTGAGAGATAACAGTTCCAGATTATAACAGAGTTTATTGTTTCAATAAAGTTTGTTTTCTGTTACATAAGTTCTTGAAGTTTGATTTGATTGTAATAAACACTGTATTCACCCCCTCTACAGTAAAAGTGTGACCTAACATCTTGGTTCAGTAAGCAAAATTCAGTTTCTACTTCTACAGCTGAAGCTGAATATATTGCTGCTGGTAGTTGCTGTGCACATATTTTATGGATGAAAAATTAACTGTTCGACTATGGTCTTCAGGTGAATAAGATTCCTATTTTCTGTGCTAACACAAGTGCTATTGCCATCACTGAAAATCCAGTACAACATTCAAGAACCAAGTACATTAACATCAAGTACCACTTCATTAGAGAACATGTTATGAATGGTACTATGGAACTTCATTTTGTTCCAAGTGATAAACAAATTGCAGACATCTTTACCAAGCCACTAGATGAATCCACCTTCACTAGGTTGGTAAGTGATTTAGGTATGCTTAATTACTCTCAATCTATTTTGATGTCCAAGCAAATTGAAAAGAAGCCAGAGTAAAAGTTTGTATTTCCTGTCAAAGATAAAATTTTGGCTAAGTCAAAATTTATATCTCGACGGATGTTCATTATCCGTTGAAAATGAACATCCGTTGAATTTTATTATTCGTAGAAGTATCAATTATCACCCTGGGTTATTTTGTCATCATCCGTCGAATTGAACTCAATCTTAGCCGTTAATTTTAAGCATCATCCGTCGAATTTACTTACAGTCTGTATGTATAATTCAACGGATAATCTTAGAATTTTGACAGTTTTCATTATTTTTTAAACGGCTATTTTGGGTTAATTTGATTGGTCACTTTATTTTACTTTTTACTTTTGACAGTTAATTTCCGAGATAGTATAAAAGCTAATTTCATTTATATTCAATATTTTTATCTTTCTCAAAGCAATTTCTCTAACTTCTTCATCCCAAAAGCAAAAACTCTCTTTTTGCAACTAATCTCAATCACAACAATGGCACCAGTAGTCAAGATTATGTCCTCAACTGGGTTCGTGTACGAAAAGAACAACTTTGTGGCTCTGATAAATAAGCAAATTCCGGCATCTGATAATTATCACAAGATGATGCACTTCATACTGAACTGCAAATTGAGCTATGCCATGCTCGAGTCCCCAACCATCTATTGTGAAGTTGTCGAGGAGATTTGGACTACAATAGTGTTCAACTCTAAGGATAAAACCATTACCTTCACTTTAAAGGTAATGAACACTGTGTTAACTATGATACAATTGAAAAGTGCTTTAAATTTCCTGAAAATAATACACTTGCTCCACACACAGACACTGATGTCAGTAACATGCTAGTCTCTCTGGGTGATGCTTTAACTGCCACTAAGTTAGGTGAAGTTAGAAGATTAGGACTTAGAAAAGAATGGAGCTTTTAATGGATTCTTTTATCAAAGTATTTTCTGGAAAAATCAGTAATTTTGATGTTGTATCTTACGCACTTGTTCAAATACTTTATATGCTTCTTAGTGATAAGTACTTCAATTTCAGCACATCTGTCATGTATGAGATATGGAGTAAATTAGGGGATATTAAAAAGAGGTCTAAGAATATCTATTATGCTAGATTTTTCATGATGCTAGCTAGTTTTGTTTCTTGGAATCACTCAATTGACAATCCAACAAATAAGTTGGCTTGTGGGGTTCAAGAGAGAAGAGTTATTGCTGATCTCAATAGATCAAATCATCACAAGGATGTTCCACTTGTATATATGCCCATCATGGAAAAGCCTCAGGTAAGTGAGGTAAACACTTCTGTCTCCACTACTTTTCAACCTATTTCTTTGCAAACAAATATGGAAATGGCATATGTGACAATGACCAAACAGATGCCTACCCAAGCCACAAAACCAAAAGTTCCTATATCCAAATCAAAGAAAGCCCCCTCTAGTTTCTCTCAAAAGAAACTAGTTGAAAAATCCACTAAAAACCAAGAGGGGAGTGTGAAGGGTAGTGAGATTGGTGAGGGACATGATGAACATCAATGAAGCCCTAAGGATAAGGATGGAGAGATGAGTGCATCCCAGCCTAGCCACACTACATTTCCCAACAAACTACAGTGCTTAATAAGGATATTAGCTCATTGCTAGTTGCATCCTCCCAAAAGGATGTAACTATTGAACAAAGCTCACAACCAAGAGCACATGCCAAAAGGGTTAGGGACATAAGCTCACCTCAAACTTATGTAAGAAAGAAGAAATTAAAAACCATTGGGGAAACACAGGGTGCACACACTGTGCATACTGTAGTCAAAGACTCAGTTCATGCACCTTCTCAAAGTTAGGTTGTTGTGGCTCCAATAAATGTGGAGTCACAGCCAAAATCTATAACTATTGAATCACCAAACTCACCCACAAATTCTCTGGATGTTGATATTATTCATACATCAATTCCTGATTCTCCATCTCTAACTCTCATTGAGGAGCCAAAAATCCAAGCAAGTGAGCATCATCTTTTAGATGATTTGTTGGCTCACTTGCCATTTCTTTCTGAGTTTACTGAAACATTTGTGCGAAATCTAAAATCAATCACCACAGATTCTACAGTAGTCTCTACTTCAAACTCTTTCATTTCCACTATTTTAATGGATATTATTCATCCGTTGACAAGTGATTGTGTCTCGACGGATGTGCTTAATAGCAGTCATCCGTTGAAACTCTCAATTACTATTTCGACGGATGTTCCTCATCCGTTGAATATCACTGCTGTAACGACTCGTATACTTTTATATTATTTAAAGGTGTTATTATTAAAAATTTAATCAAATAAATATATGTATTGGTCTTGACTGCTATGTGTTGCTCTATTATTGTTTATATGTGATTTATGATGCATAGGGTCGTTCGTATAATTAATGATTGAGTAGCACTGAATCGTTTTCACTTTTAAAAGTGAATTTAGTGTAAATTTATTTGCATAAATAATTGGATTGTCTCTAAAATTGTTTTTATGACTTTATAATTTCAATAATTATTTTTAGGACTTCATAAAATTGAGAAATCAATATTTCATTAATTATTTATTTTTAAATGATTTTCTGAGTGTGTTTAATGGTAAAACCCATATTTAATTATTGAAATCTTCAAAATTATGAAACTCATATTTATTTATATTTGGAATATTCCGAGAATTTTAAAATTATTTTGGAAATTTTCAGGATCAATTTCACCCGCGCATTGTATCGTTAATTGTTAAAAAGCGGGTATAAATTGCATTTCAGAAATTATTTTAAAATTTCGAAATTTATGTTTTTATAAACTTCAGGATATTTATAACATTTTAAGACTATTCGCGTGGTTTTCTGAATTTAGTTTAAGGGTAACTCGGTTTGTTAATTGTGAATCGCGAGTATATCGCTCGATTCAAAAACATTCTATAAATAACGGAATTTATGATTTATTAGTTTCAGAATATTTAGAGAATTTTAATCATATTTTGATTTTATTTCGGTCAGTAAAAACTCGTAACACTTCGCGTTGACTGATTATAATAAATCATATATGAGCTCACAATCAAGGAAAACAGGACACGTGTCCTATTAACTGGACACGTGGCTTGCATTTTGCATATCAGAGATGTGAATTAGCTTTTGGAGATAGGCATCAATTTCCCCCGTCTCTCTACTCTCCTCTCTTGTAATCTTCCCCTTTTTTATATATCTCCCTCCCTTTTTCTGGGTTTTTGCCCCTGTTTCCCTTCTTCTCAGGCAAGATCGCCGCTCATTTTTTTCCGGTGGCTGCTTGATTTTTCCGGTCCGTTCTCTGGTTAGCTGTCGATTTCGCACCTTTTTCTGGGATATATACTTGCGTATATATATATATATATATATATATATCAGTTGTGCGTCGTGCTTTGTTTGCGTGATTTGCTCAGCTGGGCTGCTATGGTTGTTGCCGCCTCCCCGGACTTTTCCAGTGAGGATTGGCGGTGTTGTGGTGCTGTTTGTTTGCCTTACTTCAATTACTCCCGATTGAATTGTAATTTTCAATTTCTATGTAGGAAACTTTTGAATAGATATTCGTGAAATAATATGTATTTGTGTGTGGGAATAATCGTAATTAAATCGGTAAAATTCATATTGGAAACCCGTATTATTCGGGCACTGACGAATTTTACCGCCGTCCGCGATGAATTTCGATGAGCGGACGGTGGATGATGATGTATATTTGAGTCCTAATATTTTAAAATAAATAAAATTAGTGTTGTGTTTTTATTTTGGATCGAATTAGTTAGTAATTATTGTATCGGGATGATTAAATTGGTTGTGATTATTGATTTGTATCGGTGATTGGGAATTCTGGAATGGATTGGTGATTTATTTTAGTTGTTATTGTTGTGAACCTTGTGGTTGTGACGTCGATTGATGTTTCGACGGGTAGTCCGATAATCAAAGGAGACGCTGCCCGATTTACGGGAAAATTGAACTATGGAAATACGGGAGCGTATCCAGTGATTATCGGGACGTAGAGCGACTACATAAATACATATGTATTTTATACGGAACTTGATTGTACAATATGATGCAATATTTTGTCAAAACCAATAACCCTCATTTCGTAAAATGACGAGTATACGTATTTTCTGAAAACAAACACTAAACCAATTTTCAAAAATGTGAACCCTAATTATTGTGTGTGTTATTATAATATACGTAATTACGAGTCGGGTTTGGATATCGTTGGGTAGAATTGGTATCGAGGATATGTCAAGCATACCTAGACGTCAAACGTAGGGTATTTCGGCTCTGTAGGTTCTAATCGAAGAAATCAAGAATTGATATCGAACTAAGATAATCTAGTGATCAGTCGATAAGTGCCTCGAGGTTTCCAAGAGAAGAACCCTGAGAGTCTTGGATACTATCTTGAGATAGATTGCTGCGAAGCAGGGATGTCTTCTAGTGAGACAATCATTTTTCCATGAGAGCCCGAACGTTCAAGTTTATCAGAAACAGTCAGTGATAGTCGTAACGCTCTGCAAGGCAAGTACCCCTGACCATTCTTTTATTGTTCAGTGCATATGAATAGCTAAATGTTTTATTCTCATAATGGAACAGAAACGTTTTAAGTTACGTATCCCCGGTAGTTATAAATCACTGTTTTCAAATTATTTTGGGGAGAAGTAACCTCGAAAGGTACCTATCTCAAATGAAATGATTTGCGAAATGGATTTTATATGTGTCCTGGTTAAATAAATGATTTTGAAAATGAGATAGGTACAAGTGTTTTGAAAACTGGATAAAACGGTCAGATATGGGATACATTGGGGCCAGAGTAGGCCTATTGAGGTGGCGTAAGAGGCTAATTCGGTTGCACGCACTATAAAACCGATTAGTCCAGCAGGTCAGAGACCTAGCTAGTCTTTGAGTTCCGGAACAGGTATATAGGATGGCAGTGGGAGCCGTCCAGTGTCGATAGCTGTCAGCTGTCTTCACATATCCACTACGTATCTGATTTAGGTTTTGTGGTCTCCATAACGGAGCAAGTGGTTTATCTAGTGGATTTGGAAATGAAGATAGCATGCTAGAATTATTCTCTGGTATTTATGCACAACACACTACTGATATTATTGTTTTACTGAGCATGCTAGTTTTGATATCCAGTTTATACCTGTTTTACATGTTTCTAACGAATTATAAATTATGTTCCTATAACTACTTTACTTTAAATTGTTTTACTCGTTATTCATATAGTGGTGCTGCTGAGCAAGCAATTGCTCACCCTTACAGAATATTTTGTATGTATTGCAGATGCCTAGGAGATTCTTGTGCGGTAGTCAGGGCAGAGTTCCAGCTCCTTTCATGTCAGGCTCCTCTGAGGTAGTTGTGTTCAGACCAGATGAGGTCTGTTGAGTTGCTGCATTGAATTAGTGGTCAGGATTGTGTAAGGTAATTTGGGTTGTGTTAGTTGAGTAACCTAAGTCATAATTAAACCGGGAAAAGGTCTTGGTAACGGGGTCGTAGTTATGTATTATTAATGAGTTGGACTGATTTATGATTGTTATTACTGTTGTTGGTGACATCAAATCCTGACCCCGGGGTTGAGACCGTCACAGGTGGTATCAGAGCTACAGGTTTGAGTCCCTAATTTAGGTTAGGAATGGAGTCAAAAGAGTGCAAGAAGGTTTATGTGTAGATGTGAGTCAGCAACTCAATCAGAGGAGCGAGTCTATGAGTTTAGCCAAGGGTTTCATAAGCGTAACCCTGATGTCTGTTGAGGGTTGACTGGAACTGCCCTAACCTAGAGTACGTTCCCTTCGTAGATGTATTATTAGTAATGTCCGATAGAGAATTCTAGTTTCCTTCTCGGGAATTCGAGTCTGATTGAGAGAATTCAGCTTCTGAGCAGACCTTTGATGTGACAGTTGAAGAGACGCCAACGTTATTTCTAATTATCATATTTTCTATGTCAAGGAATGGTACTAGACCGAGTGTATGATCTTGGTGAGTTCTAATAGTATGATAATAGCTGGTGGCTGTTATGACAACCAAGTTTCGTGAATTAGGTGGATCAGAACTGTGGTTTGTATCTTAGAACCCTTATACTTCTTTCTTGAGACGTATTTTGTTTCCAGAATAATTGTTTTCTATTCCATAAGTTGCTTATTTTCCTGTGATAAAGTTGAGAACTCGAAAGCAACTTAGGATTCTGTTGATCCTATTATAAATCAGATTTTCTCCCTTCATATTTGTGAACCTCTATTTAAACATTGTTTCTTTTCTTGGAGATTCTACTGGTTGATTAAGGAAAACAATGCATATGAATTGACCATTTGTCTGTGTGGAAAAAAGGTCTGGTGGGACGCCACCGAGTTATGTGTTGTGACTGTGCGGTACTAAGACTGGCCATCTTATGTACTTGTATGGTTGCTCTCAGTCATACCTACATCTTCTTCACACAGTTTCTTCTTATTTGATTCCCTTGAGTTTGAAATTTCCTTTGATATTCTATGATAAGGAACTTCTGTGATTAGATGGTCCTCGTTATTGAAAGCAAGTCAGAGTAAATGTCAGGAAGAAGGAGAACCTTATATCAGGGTGTTATTTAAGAGTAATGGTAACCGTGAGAGTTCAGGATCTAAGGATGGAGTTATAGCCTTGGGAAAGGTAATTCAGTGATTGATGAACCATTTGCGGTGATAAGGAAATCATCCTTAGAAGAAGGGTTAATTGAAACATGAACGATGGTGCTTAGTAGAGTCAGTGTCCCTTAAGCTTGACTCGATTTATCGGCTTGTTCTACATAGTGTGTGACTAATATATTCAGCCGACTTTTGTGGGATGTTGGATAAATTTAGTTCTTGTACTTGAGTAGGGATGTGAAGTTGGTCAGTTATTATTGTATTGAGGAGTCATGCTATGGTGTTAGTTCCTTGTATTTTGGTTTTCTGAGCTGTTGTTGATTCTGCTACTGTTATTGTTGCTATGATTGCTAGTGCTGTTAAACTAGATTTCTTTTGTAAATGGACCCAATATGAAAAACGTGGGTACTGTGATTGGGTAGCATTTTCCTGATACAGGTGCACCGTTTAAACGATGATATTTTGTTATGTTTTGAACAAACTCATTTATATATCTCAGGAAGATGTCACTCAAGAAAGTTACCCAGTCTAAAGAAAATAGTAGTAGTTTTGCGGGGGGTCCAACTATAAATGAAATTCTAGATTTGTTGCGCCAGCAGTAGCAACAACAGTTGCAGTTAATTTAATCGGTTCGGCAGCGGTAACTACTGTTGCAGTAGCAACAGCAAGGAGTGAACTCCAGTGTAGGTTTTAAATCTTTTCAGAATGTTAACCCTTTAAGTTTAAAAGTAAACCTAATCCAGTAACTGCTGGAGCAAGGTTAAAAGAAATGGAGGAAGTTTTCAACCTCGTACAAGTAAGTGATAACTGTAAGACCGATTATGTAAGTTATTTCTTGGGAAATGAAGTGAATTATTGGTGGGAGTCAACCCGAGTGTTTGAAGGAGAAGGCCTTGTTTCATGGCAAGGGTTATTGAGTTGTTTTTGGAAGTGTATTTCCCAGATTGTATGCGGAGTCAAATGGAAATCGAGTTCTAGAACTGAAACAAGGTGAAAGAAGTATGTTGGAATTTGAGGCCAAATTTACAGAATTGGCCCGATTAGTTCCTGAGAATGTAGGTGCGGAGATTTAGAAAGTAAGGAGGTTTCAATAAGGGTTGAAGCCTGAAATTCACAGAGGAGCTGTGGCATTGCAACCCAAGACATTCTCCTCTATGGTTTAGGCCGCCCCGATAATGGAAAGTGACCAAAAGTTGACTGTTAGGGATGAAAGTGATAAGAGAAGGTAGTCGGAAGGTGTTAAGGATAAAGCAAACCAAGGAGAATCCATTTAAGGATTTGAGAATTGGTTTGGCCGGAAGATGAGTAAGAATTCCGGAGACAGAGTTTCTCTCAGGCTAGGTCTAGTGTTACTTTAGTTGCTTCTACTCCAGCCCAGTCAGTCAAGTGAGCAGTGGATTGCAAGTCCTGTGAAAGGAGACGCAATGATACATACAAAAAGAATGTGTGATGTTTCAGGCGTAGATATAAGGGTCATTATACATCGGAATGTAATTCAGAAAATCAAGGAATTATGTATCGTAATTATGGAAAGAGTGGCCATATTGCAAGGAGTTGTAGAGCGGGTATTCAAGATACTACATCCCAAGGGCCAACATCCAGCTCAGCTAGAGATAGAACTTTCAAAAGAAATAAGAAATCAAGCGTTTAGAAGTTGGGCGTAGTTGCAGTTGATCTGACACCCTTCGAGCCAGAAGAGTTGATGTGATTTTAGGATTGAGTTGATTGTCCTGTATTTTGGCAAGAAGTGGTTTCAGAAGAAGCGAAGTGTAAAGTGTACATAGCCAATAGTAAGGTAAATTTCTGGATACAGAAGCAATATAAGGCGTGACTAGCGCATGTAAAAGATAATAATAAGAAAGTACCTAAGTTGAAAAAAATCCAGACAAAAAGTGAGATCCCCAAAAGTTTTATTGAATGACTTATCAGGATTTCCTTGGAACATAAGAGATAATTTTTCAGTGGTTACTTAAAGAGTCGGGCTGGTGTCAAAAGCCCGGATCTTATGAACCAGTAGGAATCAAGTAATTAGTTAAGGAAATTTCAGAATGGGGAGAAGAAAGAATAATGAGACAAGGTGTATTCTGTGTTGTGTACCGATGTGGTTTATAGGAAAGAAGAATGGATGTATGAAGATTATGTGCTGATTATCAGAAGTTAAAAAGTTTGAGTAATAAATAAATGCCCTGGAGTGTCTGGATGCAAGTGGAATGAAATAATTAGTTGGTAATTGTAAAAGTTATGAGAAGGAGGAAAGTGAGCATACCAGTAATGCTGTAGAGAGGAAGGATGGAATTATGAGGTTCTGTACTGATTATCGGGAATTTAATAAGATGACGAATAAAAATAAATAACCCCTATTAAGAATTTATTACTTATGTGATTTAATTCAAAGAGTGTGTTATTTCTCGAGGATTGACATAAGATCCAACCTGAGGACATGTCAAAGATTGCGATCAGAATGAGTTATGAGCATTGTAATCTCTGGTGATATTATGTGGAGTAATAAGTGCATCAGTTATCTATAAGTAATCAAGGAACATGGTGTATAAGGAGTACTTGGATAAGTAAATTGTATTTATTGATAACATCCTCAGCTATCTAAGGATTAAGAAAGTCTGTGTAGAATGCCAAAGGATTTCCCTACGAAGATTAGAAGGGAAGCAATTATACGCTAAGTTTTAAATTATGAATTTGGTTGAAAATAACAAAAGATTTGGAGTATTTCGCTAACAACCATCTAAGCAAAGTCAGTGTAGTAGTTTATGACTCGTGCAAAGAGAAATGATTAAATGTGGTTAAGATTGCTGAGGAATCAGTAAAGGAATTGGAAACTGTGGGAATTGAAGTTGAGTATATGAAGGTGATGAGAAGTAGTATATAAGATTATTTCCCAGCCTTAACTGATGAAAATGAGTAAGAAGTGATCAGATGTTGGAAATTAAATTGAAAATCAGTATTACCTATCACCCTTAGACAGAGGGTCAAAGTGAGAAGATGATTCGGGCAATATAAGATATGTGGAGAGTATATAAATGATGGGTTTAAAAAGTGAACTGCGATAATCACCTACCATTGATTGAGTTTTCTATGCTAATAGTTACCCTGTTAGTAAGAAAATACTACTTTACGAAGTGTTGTCTGGATATAAGTGTGAGTCCTCCCTCTATTGAGAGAGAGTGGGAGTAGAGATATTGTTGAGTCCTGAATTAATTTAATACACCAAGAGTGTGGTGGTGTACTCGGGAAAGAGTTGAAGCAACTCGGGATATACAAAGAGAGAAAGCAGATTTGCATTGAAAGAATATAAATATATGAAATGAGGATCGTGGTATAGGTAAAAGTTTTACCTTGAAAGAAATTGGTTAAGTTTGAATAGAAGGGACAAGTAGTGTCCTAATTGTATTGAACCATTCGAGGTATAAATAAATATAAGTAAAGTTGGCTATAAGTTGGTATCACCGCCGCAGTCGCAGTATATGCATCAATGTTAAAGTAATATGTTTCTAATTTGAATCACGCCATTTATTAGGAGCCAATGGGCTCTCATCCAAATTTGTCTTGCGTGGAATAATCGATCTAAATCCTAGATCGTTGAGAGCGAGTCCTTAGTAATAAATTTATGTCTATAGTGAGTATGCGATGAATAAATCCTTGAGTCGAAGAGTCTACTTGGAAGTTAGAGTCGGAATTGCTTGACAAATATCCTCACTTATTTAGTTAAGTTAGATTCTGAGGACAGAATCTTTTTAAGGGGGGAAGGATATAACGACTCATATACTTTAAAATTGATTCGTTTTCACTTTTAAAATTGAATTTAGTGTAAATTTATTTGCATAAATACTTGGATTGTCTCTAAAATTGTTTTTATGACTTTATAATTTCAATAATTATTTTTAGGACTTTATAAAATTGAGAAATCAATATTTCAGTAATTATTTATTTTTAAATAATTTTCTGAGTGTTTTTAATGGTAAAACCCATATTTAATTATGGAAATCTTCAAAATTATGAAACTCATATTTATTTATGTTTGGAATATTCCGAGAATTTTAAAATTATTTTGGAAATTTTTAGGATCAATTTCACCCGCGCATTGTATCTTTAATTGTAAAAAAGCGGGTATAAATTGCATTTCAGAAATTATTTTAAAATTTCGAAATTTATGTTTTTATAAATTTCGGGATATTTATAACATTTTAAGACTATTCGCGTGGTTTTCTGAATTTAGTTTAAGGGTAACTCGGTTCGTTAATTGTGAATCGCGAGTATATCGCTCGATTCAAAAACATTCTATAAATAACGGAATTTATGATTTATTAGTTTCAGAATATTTAGAGAATTTTAATCATATTTTGATTTTATTTTGGTCATTAAAAACTCGTAACACTTCGCGTTGACTGATTATAATAAATCGTATCCGAGCTCACAATCAAGGAAAACAGGACACGTGTCCTATTAACTTGACACGTGGCTTGCATTTTGCATATGAGAGATGTGAATTAGCTTTGGAGATAGGCATCAATTTCCCCCGTCTCTATACTCTCCTCTCTTGTAATCTTCCCCATTTTTATATATCTCCCTCCCCTGTTCTGGGTTTTTGCCCCTGTTTCCCTTCTTCTCAGGCGAGATCGCCGCTCATTTTTTTCCGGTGGCTGCTTGATTTTTCCGGCCCGTTCTCCGGTTAGCTGTCGATTTCGCACCTTTTTTTGGGATATATACTTGTGTATATATATATCTGTTGTGCGTCGTGCTTTGGTTGCGTGATTTGCTCGGCTGGGCTGCTATGGTTGCTGCCGCCTCCCCGGACTTTTCCGGTGAGGATTGGCGGCGCTGTGGTGCTGTTTGTTTGCCTTCAATTACTCCCGATTGAATTGTAATTTTCAATTTCTGTGTAGAAAATATTTGAATAGATATTCGTGAAATAATATGTATTTGTGTGTGGGAATAATCGTAATTAAATCGGTAAAATTCGTATTGGAAACCCGTATTATTCGGGCACCGACAAATTTTACCGCCGTCCGCGATGAATTTCGATAAGCGGACGGTGGACGATGATGATGTATATCTGAGTCCTAATATTTTAAAATAAATAAAATTAGTGTTGTGTTTTTATTTTGGATTGAATTAGTTAATTAGTAATTATTGTATCGGGACGATTAAATTGGTTGTGATTATTGATTTGTATCGGTGATTGGGAATTCTGGAATGGATTGGTGATTTATTTTAGTTGTTATTATTGTGAACCTTGTGGTTGTGACGTCGATTGATGTTTTGACGGGTAGTCCGATAAACAAAGGAGACGCTGCCCGATTTCTGGGAAAATCGAACTATGGAAATACGGGAGCGTATCCAGTGATTATCGGGAAGTAGAGCGACTACATTAATACATATGTATTTTATACGAAACTTGACTGTACAATATGATGAAATATTTTGTCAAAACCAATAACCCTCATTTCGTAAAATGACGAGTATACGTATTTTCTGAAAACAAACAGTGAACCGATTTTCAAAAATGTGAACCCTAATTGTTGTGTGTGTTATTATAATATACGTAATTACGAGTCGGGTTTGGATATCGTTGGGTAGAATTGGTATCGAGGATATGTCCAGCATACCTAGACGTCTAACTGTTAGGAATATGTGTATTAGTTTGATGATAAGTTAAGCAAAACACTTAAGTAGAAATCTAGTGTTTGTAGCCTCAACGGATAAGACCATCTTGGCTATCCGTTGAAGGAATAGCCTTACTTAGCAATAAGTTTGGTATTGTAGCACATTTCACTCTCTGGTTTCAAGCTGTAATTCTTAGATGTTGTTAGGAAATAATCAGTCATGTTGACTACTAATGGATGTACAAATAGGAGGGCTAATTGTAAATATTTCATGCCTTGTAATTTTGTATAAGTGAAGAAGTGTCAACGGATATTGAAGACCTTCAACGGATAAAGCTTCAACTGCTAGAGCATCAACGGATAAAGCCATCAACGGATGAAAGCTTCAACAGATGCTCAGTCTCATAGCAGTTGATAGTGACAGTTAACAAAGCTGACAGAGGCACATGGATTGACAGAGATGTGGTAGCCTATTTCAGGAACAGCAGAAAAAGCAGCCTTTTTAGTCTGGTTCAAAATGGAAAGTCAACAGATAATTCCATATTACACTGGATAAAAATGGAATAGAAACAAGTGGAGAACTATTTTCTTATTGTACTTTATCTTTGTCTTCACTTGTAAACTTGGTGATATATAAACCAAGAAGTAGCTAGTAATTAGATGTGAATTTTCCCTGAGCTGTTTAGAAATATCAAGAGAGAAAATCATCTAGTTTGTACTAGGAAGCAGCTGTGATTTAATTTTGAATCACAGATTTTCTGAAATAACACATCTCTGGTGGAACAACAAATCCACCAGAAAAGTTTCTAAGTTATTTGTGTTCATTACATTTGTGTTTGAATATATATCTGTCTGCATCAGCTCCAAGCAATTCACACACATTTGATCACTCAAACACTTAGCCTTACAAACTGCTCAAAACTTGAAAAAGTTTTGAGATTTACATTCAACCCCCCTTCTGTAAATCTCATTGTTAGTCCACTGGGAATAATAATTGGTATCAGAGCAAGCTCTTAACATAGAAAGAGTTTAAAGATCTATTCTGCTAACATCATGAGTGCACAGAAGAACTCTCCTGTTACCATCATGAATAGGAAGGATATTGGTGTAAAGATTCCAGTCCTGGAAAAGGATAATTATCATCATTGGAAAGTGAAGATGCATTTACATCTTCTTTCTCAAGATGAAAGCTACATCAATTGTATTGAAAATGGTCCTCACATCCCTCACAAGGTAGCCACAGCTGCTACTGCAACAGTTGCTGTTGGACAGTCTATTCCCAAGCCAAGAGCAGAATGGACTATTGAAGACATGGAAGAAATCCGCAAGGATAAGAGAGCCATGAACATTTTGTTTAATGGCTTAGATCAAGATATGTTTGAAAATGTCATCAATTTCCAAACTGTAAAGGAAGTTTGGGACACTGTACAAATCATCTGTGAAGGTACTGAGCAGGTCAGAGAGAACAAAATGCAGCTTCTTATTCAACAGTATGAATATTTTCACTTTAAAGAAGGAGAATCATTAAATGATACCTTCAATAGGTTTCAGAAACTGTTGAATGGATTGAAGCTGTATGGTAGAGTGTACCAAGTCAAGGATTCCAACTTAAAATTTCTTAGGTCTCTGCCAAAGGAATGGAAGCCCATGACTGTCTCTTTGAGAGACTCTCAAGATTATAAGAACTTCACACTTGAAAGATTATATGGAATTTTGAAGACTTATGAACTTGAAATGGAGCAGGATGAGCTGTTGGAAAAGGGAAAGAGAAAAGGAGGAACAGTTGCTCTTGTAGCTGACTGTGAGAAGATGGAAGCCAGGAATGAGGAAAAGACAATGCCAAGTCTCAAAGTTGGCACAAGCAAATCAGAATCAAGCAAGGGTAAAGAGCAAGTTGCTGAGGATGGAGACAATTCCAGTCAGGATGAATCTGATGATATTGAAGAACATTTGGCCTTTCTGTCCAGGAGGTTTGCAAAGATGAAGTTCAGGAAAAACACAAAGTTCACTAAGCCAAACAAAAACATGGTGGACAAATCAAAGTTCAAATGTTACAACTGTGGCATTAGTGGACACTTTGCAAGTGAGTGTAGGAAGCCAAATTCTGAGAAAAAGAAATTTGAGCAAGTTGATTACAAAAAGAAGTATTTTGATTTGCTCAAACAAAAGGAAAAAGCATTTCTCACTCAAGATGATTGGGCAGCAGATGGGGCAAACGAAGATGATGATGTGGAATATGTCAACCTAGCCCTGATGGCTAATTCTGATGAAAATGAAACTAGTTCATCAAGCAACCAGGTAATTACTACTGATCTCTCTCAGCTCTCTAAACATGAATGCAATGAAGCCATAAATGATATGACCAATGAATTATATCATTTGCGTGTTTCCCTTAAATCTCTAGCAAAAGAAAACACTAGGATCAAGGAGAATAATGTGTTTTTAAGTGATAGGAATGTTGTGTTAGAGGATCAGGTAATTGAGCTTGAAAAGATAAAACTTAAATGCCTGACTGTTGAGAGTGAACTAGCAGAAGCTGTTAAGAAAGTGGAAATTCTTTCTAAACAGTTAGATTGTGAGCAAGAGGTAATCAAGGCCTGGAAAACATCTAGGGATGTCAGTGTTCAGATTGCAAAGGTCCAGGGAATTGAATCATTCTGTGAGGATGCCTGGAAGAAAAACAAAAAGAAGTTAGAATTAATTGATGGATTGTCAACGGATGTGGAATCAACGGATGATGAAAGTTATCCGTTGAAGGAAGAAAAGGAGCATCCGTTGAAGGCTCATCAATTAAAACAGGCAAGTTCTTTTAAAAATAAAAATCTAAATAAAAAGAATGATTCAACTCTCAAGAACTTTGTCAAAGAAGGAGCTAGCACATCCAGAGATGTTAGTAAGGTGAATATAGGACATATGACTTTAGATCAGCTAAAAGATCGACTTAAGTTGGTTGAGGATAAGAAGGAAACTAAAAGAAAATCTAAAAGAAATGGGAAGGTAGGGATTAATAAACACAACAATTACACACCTGATAGGTATGCTCCTAGAAAAAGCTATGTGCATTGTAAAAGTGTTAATCACCTATCTGATAATTGCAAATCTGTTAAAAATACTCCCATGCCTTCAAATCCCTCCATACCTAACATGTCTATGTCATCTCTGCATGCTATGCCTGTTTTGTCTCACCAGAATCCCCATGCACATTTTGCAAACATGCCATACATTAACAATCCTTATTTTACTACATTTAGTATGCCTCAAATGCTATACAGTATGCCTAAGTGGAATAACATGCTTTCACAACATATGCCTTATCAAATTCAATCAAATGTGTTAAATGATTCTGTGACTAACCCTACACTTCAACCAACCACATCTGAGACCAAGGTTGACCCAAAGTTACCTAAGTCAAAAGATGCAGGAGGAATGAAGTCTAGGAAAAAGACTAACAAGGGTGGACCCAAGGAAACTTGGGTACCAAAATCAACTTGATTGATTTTGTTGTGTGCAGGGACAAAGAAGGAATCTATGGTACTTGGACAGTGGTTGTTCAAGATACATGATAGGAGATTTCACCCTGCTCACAGAGTTTAAGGAGAGAGCTGGCCCTAGCATAACCTTTGGAGATGACAGCAAAGGATTCACTATGGGATATGGCTTGATTTCAAGAGAAAATGTCATCATTGATGAAGCTGCATTGGTTGATGGTCTCAAACACAATTTATTGAGCATCAGTCAACTATGTGACAGAGGGAATACTGTTTCCTTCAATTCTGAAGCCTGTATTGTCACAAGTAAGAAGGACAATAAAGTGGTTCTAACTGGAGTTAGAAAAGGGAATGTGTACTTAGCTGATTTCAACTCTACAGATGCAGAATCCATTACTTGTCTTCTCAGCAAAGCAAGCCCAGTTGAAAGTTGGCTATGGCACAAGAAGCTGTCTCATTTGAATTTCAAGACAATGAATGATCTAGTAAAAAAGGACTTAGTTAGAGGAATGCCTCTAGTGGAATTCACAAGGGATGGACTGTGTGATGCTTGTTAAAAAGGAAAGCAAAAGAAAGTATCATTCAGTAAGAAGCTTGAATCTGCAATTGATGAACCTCTACAACTTCTACACATGGATCTTTTTGGATCAGTCAATGTATTGTCAATTTCAAGGAAAAGATACTGCCTAGTGATTGTAGATGATTTCTCAAAGTTTTCATGGATTTATTTTCTTGGATCAAAGGATGAAGCTAGTGAAATCATCATCAATCATATCAAGCAAGTCAACAATCATCCTGATTTCAAAGTAAGGAATATTAGGAGTGACAATGGAACTGAGTTCAAGAATTCAACCATGAAGATGTTCTGTGAAGAAAATGGGATCATGCATGAGTTCTCAGCTCCAAGAACTCCACAACAAAATGGTGTGGTGGAAAGGAAGAACAGATCACTAATTGAAGCTGCAAGGACAATGCTTGAGGAGTCAAAACTCCCAACTTATTTTTGGGCTGAGGCTGTTAACTGTGCATGTTACACTCAGAATATTTCTCTAATCAATCAAGCAAAATGCATGACTCCCTATCAATTATTCAAGAGAAGAAAACCAACTTTAAACTTTCTACATGTCTTTGGTTGCAAATGCTACATCTTAAGGAATCAATCTGATCACAAAGGGAAGTTTGATGCAAAGGCTGATGAAGGAATATTTGTTGGTTATTCTGCTGGAAAATCATATAGGGTCTACAATCTAAGAACCAACATTGTCATGGAATCTGTACATGTTGTGTTTGATGATAAAAAGATTGATGGACTAACAGATGAGGGGCATCATGAAGGACTCAAATTTGACAATATTGAGATATATTGTGATGATAGTGAAGATGAGAATGATGAAGAAGGCATCTCAAGAAGAAACCAGAGTCTGCCTTTGGATAATGCACAGAATGCTGCATCCGTTGAAAGTCATAATTCAGCTTCCGTTGAAAGAAGCAATGCAGCATCCGTTGAAAGACAAAGTGCATCATCCGTTGAAGTTCATAACGAAGCATCCGTTGATCACAGTCTGTCAACGGATAATCAATTCACCTCATCAGTTGATAGAACTCCCAATTCCTTTCAAAGGATCAGCAACTCAGGGGGAGTTTCAACAAATCAACATTCTATCTCACATCATGACAATACTGAGGCAACCTCATCAAGGGCTAATCTACCACCTCAAAGGAAATGGACCAAGAATCATCCTTTTGAACTGATCAATGGTGATGCTACATCAAAAGTACAAACTAGAAGGGCTACTCAAGATGAATGTCTGTATAGCAGTTTTCTATCACAGGACGAACCTAAGCGAGTGGAAGAAGCTCTTTTGGATCCAGATTGGATTTTAGCAATGCAAGAAGAGCTAAATCAATTTGAGAGGAACAAAGTATGGAAGCTGGTACCCAAGCCAAAGAACAAGAGTTCTATTGACACAAAATGGGTATTCAGAAACAAGATGGATGAAAATGGCATTGTCATAAGGAATAAAGCCAGATTGGTTGCCAAAGGCTATTCTCAACAAGATGGAATAGATTTTGATGAAATATTTGCTCCAGTTGCAAGACTTGAAGCCATCAGAATCTTTCTAGCCTATGCAGCTAATGCCAATTTCAAAGTCTATCAGATGGATGTCAAGAGTGCATTTCTAAATGGGGAATTGGAGGAAGAAGTTTATGTAAGCCAACCTCCAGGTTTTGAAGATCCAAATTTTCCAGACCATGTGTATTATTTGTTGAAAGCACTATATGGACTAAAGCAAGCACCTAGAGCCTGGTATGAGACTTTATCAAAGTTCCTTCTAGATAATCACTTCACAAGAGGTACTGTTGACAAAACTCTCTTCTTTAGAAATGTTAATGGCTCTAAGATACTTGTACAAATTTATGTAGATGATATTATATTGGATCTACAGATGATAAGCTTTGTAAAAAGTTTGCTAAATTAATGCAAAGTAAATATGAAATGAGCATGATGGGAGAGCTAACTTACTTTCTTGGTTTACAAGTTAAACAAGTTAGTGGTGGAATTTTCATTAGTCAAACTAAATATATTTATGATCTTTTAAAGAAGTTTGACTTAATGGATTGTTCACCTGCAAAAACTCCCATGGCCACTGCCACTAAGCTTGAATTAAACAAGGCTGAAAAGTTTGTGGATATTACAAGTTATAGAGGCATGGTTGGCTCACTTTTATATTTAACTGCCAGTAGACCTGATATTATGTTTTCTACATGTCTCTGTGCTAGATTTCAAGCTGACCATAAAGAATCTCACTTAGTGGCTATTAAAAGAATTTTCAGATATCTCAAGGGGACTCCAAATCTAGGAATTTGGTACCCTGGAGAGTCTGGTTTTGATCTAATTGGCTACTCAGATGCAGATTATGAAGGTTGCAAAATAGACAGGAAAAGCACAACAGGCACCTGTCAATTTCTATTGAACAAGCTTGTATCATGGTTCAGCAAGAAGCAGAATTATGTTTCCACATCAACAGCTGAAGCTGAGTACATTGCAGCTGGTAGTTGCTGTGCACAAATACTATGGATGAGGAACCAGTTATTTGACTATGGTATAACTTTTGACAAAATTCCAATATTTTGTGACAACACAAATGCCATTGCCATTACTGAAAATCCATTGCAACACTCAAGAACCAAGCACATTGATATCAAGTACCACTTCATTAGGGAACATGTGATGAAAGGTACAGTGGAACTTCATTTTGTTCCAAGTGAAAAGCAGATTGCAGACATATATACCAAGCCACTTGATGAATCAACATTCACAAGATTAGTAAGTGAGTTAGGTATGCTTAACTATTCATAATCTATGTCATCTATGTAATCTGTCTTGTAGCCTGAAATGAATTTGCTGCAAGAACAAAGTTGGCTTTAATCAAGACTTATCCTGTCAACGGATATTCCCTATCCGTTGAAAGCCAAAATTGTTCTATCAACGGATATTCGTCATCCGTTGAAAGACAAATACATTTCTGGTAATTTTATCCTTCAACGGATAAAATGGTGTTGTTCATCAACGGATAACTATTTACCTTATCCGTTGATGCGTCACGTCAGTGAGTCACAGCCATTGATTCTTTTACTCAACCGTTGATACAGATATACAGTGTTGTATGTATTTGTATTTACGGTAGTTTTCAGAATTTCTACAGTTTTATTTATTCCTGAACGGCTGTCACTTACTTAAAAGTATCATTTAATTATTTTATTTATGTTTTAATTCAAGAAAGTATAAAAGCCCAATTGAATTCTTATTTTCACTTTACGCTTTCTTGCAATTATCATTCTCTTTCTCTCTCAATTCTCAAGTTTTTCTCTGCAACCTCTACTCACAACAATGGCACCAGTAGTCAAAATTATGTCTCAAACATGATTTGTTTATGAAAAGAATAATTTCATAGTCCTGGTTGAAAAGAATGAAGCCCATTCTGATTATCACAAGATGATGGACTTCATCAAGAACTGCAAACTGAGCTATGCAATGCTGGAAGCCCCAACCATCTACTGTGAAGTGATTGAGGAAATTTGGACAACTGCAGAGTTCAACTCCACAGATATGACTATTGCCTTCTCTCTCAAAGGTAAGGACTATTGAATTAATTGTGATGATATACAATCGTGCTTTAAGTTGCCTGAGAATAATGCCATGACACCACATACTGATAAAGATGTCTCTGCAATGCTAGATTCCATAGGCTATGCTTTTGATTCTGCTAGTTTAGGTAGTATTAGAAGGAAAGGCCTCAGGAAAGAATGGAGTTTTCTTGGAGATTCCTTTATTAAGGTTTTCTCTGGGAAGATTAGCAATTTTGATGCTATTACTTCATCTCTTGTTAATATGCTCTTTATGCTAGTTTCTGATAGGTACTTTAATTTTAGCAACTGTGTTATGCTAGAATTAGGTTCCAGATTAGGCAACAAAGCTAATAGACCACATAACATCTACTTTGCCAGATTCTTTATGTTATTGGCTAACCATGTTGCTGAAGGTTTGGTTATATCCAATGAGAATAATAAACTCAAATGCTAGGCACAAGAGAAAAGGGTCCTTGCAGACCTTTTGAGAATGAACCTCAACAGCCAGGTGCCATTGGTATACTTGCCAATCATGAATGCACCACAGGTAAGTGAGGTAAATGTTTCTATAACTCCTACTATTTCCAACCCCAATGTTTCTTTGCCTTCTAGTGTGGCTATAGAACCTGTGTCTTTGTCCAAACAGGCTCCTACCAAAGCCACCAAATCTAAAGTTTCCAAAGTCAAGTCAAAGAAACCTACCTCTGTTGTTTCTCAAAAGACAACAGTTGTAACAACTACCATAAACACTGAAGGGAGTGAACAGGGTGTGAGTGGTGAGGGGAGGGGTGAACATCAAAAAGCCCCCCAGGATAAGGTGGGAGAGGTGAGTGGTACCCAAACCAGCCAAGCCACAGTCTCTCAAAAGACTGTGGTGGTTCAAAAGGAGTCCAACACATCCCTAGTTGCATCCTCCCAAAAGGTTGTAACTATTAAAAATAGTCCCCAACCAGGGACACAGAACAAAAGAGGGAGGGACACTGAAGCCACACATTCACCATTTAAAGCCTTTTCAAGGAAGAAGAAGGCCAAGACCCTAGTTTCCACACAAGGGACACACACAACACAGATACATCCACCTGTATCTGTGCCTTCTCAAATTCAGCTTGATGTGATTCCAGCAAATGTGGAATCACAACCCCATTCTCTCAATATAGAAACACACCATTCATCAAACTCTCCAACACCCTCTCTGGATGTGGATATGATATTCACATCAATTCCTGATTCTCCCTCATTAAAACTCAGGGAGGAGCCCCACTCAAAACCTGGTGATCATCATCTTTTAGATGATTTGTTGGATCATCAGCCAATTCTTCAGATGTAGTTGCAGAATCTGTGTCACCACACTTAAAATCAATCCACACAGATTCAACAATTATGTCACTTTCTATATCTACATCTTTTCCTTCTTCAACGGATATCTCTCATCCGTTGACAAGTGGTTGTTCTTCAACGGATAAGCTTAACAGCAGTTATCCGTTGATACCATCAGTTTCCACTTCAACGGATATTCCCTATCCGTTGATGGTCTCTACACACTTAACAGAAACAATTCCAACTGTAGAGGACATGGCAACTGTACAATCACTTTTAGGTTTGAGGGGAGGGAGTGATTTTTTGAGTGAGAGGCTGGGTTGCTCCCAGGCAAAAGGAGAGGTTGAGAGTCACCAAATGCATGCTATTTCTTCCAGCATGGCAAAACTAAGTGAGAGGAGTGCCACCTTAGAAGGTGAAGGTGAGGGTGTGTGTGAGCCAGGGGGAGCCCCTGATGCAAGAACAGAGAGAAATTGAGAGAAAGGCAGGTACAGAAGCTATAAGGGTGGATCCAGCCATTGCTAGTGAGTTAATGAAAGTGGATGATGCAGATAAGGAAAGACAATTTCAGCAACATTACAAAGCTGTCATTGATAACATTTCCTTGGATGCTGACACTTTTACTCACCATGTTTCAGCCTTTCAATTTTTGGCTGCTCAGGGCAATGTGGAGGCAGAACAGACACTACACATTGTACACACTTCAGAATCTCTTCTCAGAGATAAAGCTGCTGTCAACAGGCTGCCTTCTCAAGCTGGTGAGCCATCTGAAGAATTTGGAGTAAATTCTAATGATGATGACTCTAATTCTTTGAATGAGAGCATGAACTTAGGGGGATTAGAAGGCCCAAGTTCTGCTCCTGCTCTTCCTGAATGGGCACTGGCCAAATCACCAACACCAGGAGAATTTGGTGTCACTTTGGTCAGACAAGTCATGACAATTCAGAAGGCCTTTCAGGAGACTCAAGATGCTGGTACCAAGGCAATTCTTCAAGCTCATCTGGAATCTCTGCATCTCTTGCAGTTGCAGCATAACCAGCAACATCTAAGTGTGGATGAGTTCAAGCAGGACATTGCTGATCTGAAATCCTACAATGCAGAGAAATTGGATTCAGTTATACCCTATGGTACTATGCAAGATTTGTTGGGGAGACTGAGGAAAGCATCTGATGCTGACAAGAGGCTGGCCAGTTTGGAAGATAGGGTTCAAATCATTGAAGACTCTATGGTCACCATTCTTCAGAATCAACAAACTCAAACAAATCTACTCATGCAGCTGGAAAAAGCACAAGGCTTGACCCCTACCCTTGATGATAACAAAAAGGGGGAGAATAAAGGGGAAGGGGAAGGAGAGCCATCTACAATAGTTCAGATTTCTCAAGTGCTAGTTCCTGTCATCACAACTTCTCCACCAATTCAAGTCAAAGGAAAGCTAGATGGAATTGATCTAATCCAGATAGCAGCAGCTGAATTGCAAGTCAAAGAGCAAAGGAAGAAGATTGATGAAAAGATGCAACTAATATTTGGTTCTACAACTTCTCAATCACAATCTGTGAAGCATAGCACAAAAGTGGAATCAATTATTATGGAACTCAAGCCAGTAGGGAGGCATAAGGATGGAGAAACTTCTTCCAAAGATCTGCAACCTATGGTTCTCAAGCCCAACAACAGCTTCAACAAGGACTCTACAAAGAACCCTCTAAGCCTTGCTCAAATGAAAGGAGTGGATTTTCCTCTTCCAAAGCCTGATGAAGACAAGCTTTTGGGTAGAAGTATCATAAAGCTCAAAGAGAACATGGATGAGGCTGTAAGGAGGAACATGGCTGTTATCTTTAGAGAGGGAAAGAGCATCTATGTGATGCAAGGACATCCCAAATTCTCAATAGCCAAGAGGGAAGAAACCAAGAGGTTGAAGGAAGAAGCCAAACAACTAAAGGCTAACAAAAGAGCACAAGCAAAGCTTGAAAAATAGCTAAAGTTAAGTCAGGCTGAAGAATAGAAAGAAATTGAAGACAAAGGTGAAGATAGAGCTATGGGGGACATGGTTGGTACTGAGATGGAGGAAAGAAGTAAGGAAGAATGGCAGAAAGGGAATAGAAAGAATGTCAATGCAAAGAGAAAGATGGTAGATGAGACTGAAGAAAACCAATCAATATCCAAACCACTACCCTCTATTCCTGAACCCATTGTGCCTGACCCCTTCATAAACATTCATGGTGAACCAATCATTCCTAAGGAGGAACCAATTGATTGGGACACCATCAAATTGCCCACCTTCCTAACCTCTTTTACACCATCAAAGAAGCAGAAAAGAAGAATCAAATCAACACCCCCTAAAGCCTCAATCAAATTCACACAGAAGCCTAAGCCTAAACCTCAAACCTCTAAAGATGATTATGTTCACATCTGTGATATAAAAGAATTTTCAGACATTGAACTCTATCTGGATGAGCTGGAGGATGTAAGGGGAATAGCTGCCTACAGACAGCTACCAGAAAGACTAGTGTTCAAATACAAAGGAGCTGGGGAAAGAACATGGCCTCTTCACAGAATTCTGAATAAAGGCTACTCTACCTTGATTAGAGTCTACTCAGCCATACAAAAGGATTCTGGCTTTACCAGGACTGCCAGGACTGAGATTCTCAACAAGATTGCCAACATAAGGAAAACTTGGAGGGAGCCCAATGCCTTGCCTAGAACTTTACTCATACAAGAGAGAGGTATTACAATTCACAAATCACCTCATTGGTTGATGGAGTTCAGAGACAACAAAGGAGTCAGAAGATTTTTCAGAATTGAAGATCAGCTAAAGATTGCCAGTAATGAAACTCTCAAGGATATGCAGTCTAAGTTAGATATCAATGAAGAAGATGAAGCTGAATTCTACAGACAACTTCAACTTCAAATAGAGGAGAATGACAGGAGGCTAGGAAAGAAAACCAGGGATCAAAGGAAAAGAAAGTAATTTGCTCAGGCTAAAGGAGCACCCTTGGAAACAATGTATTTCTTCAATTTCATCTCATCATATACACTTTTGTAGCACTTTTGAATTTCTGCTTTGTTACAGTTTATATATTTGTTAAGTGTTTTGTTATCATCAAGCTAAACCCAAATTTATGCCTACAGTTCTAGTAGCCATAAATAGGGGGAGATTGTTAGGAATATGTGTATTAGTTTGATGATAAGTTAAGCAAAACACTTAAGTAGAAATCAGTATTTGTAGCCTCAACGGATAAGACCATCTTGGCTATCCGTTGAAGGAGTAGCCTTACTTAGCAATAAGTTTGGTATTGTAGCACATTTCACTCTCTGGTTTCAAGCTGTAATTCTTAGATGTTGTTAGGAAATAATCAGTCATGTTGACTACTAATGGATGTACAAATAGGAGGGCTAATTGTAAATATTTCATGCCTTGTAATTTTGTATAAGTGAAGAAGTGTCAACGGATATTGAAGACCTTCAACGGATAAAGCTTCAACTGCTAGAGCATCAACGGATAAAGCCATCAACGGATGAAAGCTTCAACGGATGCTCAGTCTCATAGCAGTTGATAGTGATAGTTAACAAAGCTGACAGAGGCACATGGATTGACAGAGATGTGGTAGCCTATTTCAGAAACAGCAGAAAAAGCAGCCGTTTTTAGTCTGGTTCAAAATGGAAAGTCAACAGATAATTCCATATTACATTGGATAAAAATGGAATAGAAACAAGTGGAGAACTATTTTCTTATTGTACTTTATCTTTGTCTTCACTTGTAAACTTGGTGATATATAAACCAAGAAGTAGCTAGTAATTAGATGTGAATTTTCCCTGAGCTGTTTAGAAATATCAAGAGAGAAAATCATCTAGTTTGTACTAGGAAGCAGCTGTGATTTAATTTTGAATCACAGATTTTCTGAAATAACACATCTCTGGTGGAACAACAAATCCACCATAAAAGTTTTTAAGTTCTTTGTGTTCATTACATTTGTGTTTGAATATATATCTGTCTGCATCAGCTCCAAGCAATTCACACACATTTGATCACTCAAACACTTAGCCTTACAAACTGCTCAAAACTTGAAAAAGTTTTGAGATTTACATTCAACCCCCCTTCTGTAAATCTCATTGTTAGTCCACTGGGAACACTAACGTAGGATATTTTCGCTCTGTAGGTTCTAGTCGAAGAACTCAAGAATTGATATCGAACTAAGATAATCTAGTGATCAGTCGATAAGTGCCTCGAGGTTTCCAAGCGAAGAACCCTGAGAGTCTTGGATACTATCTTGAGATAGATTGCTGCAAAGCAGGGATGTCTTCTAGTGAGACAGTCATCTTTCCATGAGAGCCCGAACGTTCAAGTTTATCAGAAACAGTCAGTGATAGTCGTAACGCTCTGCAAGGCAAGTAGCCCTGACCATTCTTTTTTGGTTCAGTGCATATGAATAGCTAAATGTTTTATTCTCGTAATGGAACAGAAACGTTTTAAGTTACGTATCCCTGGTAGTTATAAATCACTGTTTTCATATTGTTTTGGGGAGAAATAACCTCGAAAGGTACCTATCTCGAAGGAAATGATTTACGAAATGGATATTATATGTGTGCTGGTTAAATAAATGATTTTGAAAATGAGATAGGTACAAGTGTTTTGAAAACTGGATAAAACGGTCAGATACGGGATACATTGGGGCCAGAGTAGGCCTATTGAGGTGGCGTAAGAGGCTAATGCGGTTGCGCACACTATAAAACCGATTAGTCTAGCAGGTCAGAGACCTAGCTAGTCTCTGAGTTCCGGAACAGGTATATAGGATGGCAGTGGGAGCCGTCCAGTGTTGATTGCCTGATCAGCTGTCTTCACATATCCACTACGTATCTGATTTGGGTTTTGTGGTCTCCATAACGGAGCAAGTGGTTTATCTAGTGGATTTGGAAATGAAGATAGCATGCTAGAATTATTCTCTGGTATTTATGCACAGCACACTACTGATGTTATTATTTTACTGAGCATGCTAGTTTTGATATCCAGTTTATACCTGTTTTACATGTTTCTAACGAATTATAAATTCTGTTCCTATAACTGCTTTACTTTAAATTATTTTACTCGTTATTCATATAGTGGTGCTGCTGAGCAAACAATTGCTCACCCTTGCAGAATATTTTGTATGTATTACAGATGCCTAGGAGATTCTTGTGCGGTAGTCAGGGCAGAGTTCCAGCTCCTTTCGTGTCAGGCTCCTCTGAGGTAGTTGTGTTCAGACCAGATGAGGTCTGTTGAGTTGCTGCATTGAATTAGTGGTCAGGATTGTGTAAGGTAATTTGAGTTGTGTTAGTTGAGTAACCTAAGTCATACTTAAACCTGGAAAAGGTCTTGGTAACGAGGTCGTAGTTATGTATTATTAATGAGTTGGACTGATTTATGATTGTTATTATTGTTGTTGGTGATGTCAACTCCTGACCCCGGGGTTGAGACCGTCACAACTGCACCACTTCAAACTTCAACAATTGTCATAAGTGTAGATGATCTAGTAGTTATACAATCACTCTTAGGACTGAGGGAAGTGAGTGAATTGAGTGAGAGGCTGAGTTGCTCTCAGGCAAAAGGAGAGGAAAACAGTGAAAATCTGTAAGCTATTTCTTCCACCTTAGCAAAAGTGAGTAAGTGGAGTCCCACCTTAGTAGGTGAAGGTGAGGGTGGGAAGCCCTTGATGCAAAAATAGGGAGAACATGAGAGAAAAGTAGGTACAGGAGAGATAATGATGAAAACCATTGCTAGTGAGTCAATGAATGTTAGTGATGCAGAAAAAGAGAAACTGTTTCAAAAAGAATATTAAGCTATCATAGATTCTATCTCTTTAGATGCTGAGACATTTACTCATCCTGTTACAGCATATCAACTTTTGTATGGATAGGGCAATGAAGAGGCTGAGAAGCTACTCAACTTGGTGCACACTACTGCTTCTATGCAAAAGGCTAAGGATGCCATCACAACCATGCCACCCACAGCTAGTGATGATGTTGATTATGCAACTGGTGGTTCTGAGGATATTTTTGGGGATGAAGATGATGATAAAGAAGATTTCATGGACATAGAGAGAAAAGCAGGCCCTACCTCAAGATCAAACATTCCTTCTTGGGTGTTTTCCAAAGAATGTGATGAACACCATTTCAAATTTACTCTCTTTCATATAATTCAACAAACTCAGTTAGCTCTTCAAGCCACTACCAATGCCAACACCAAGAGACTTCTTCAAGCACATCTAGACTCTCTTCAACTACACCAAATCCAGTCTCTCCAACATAATCTAGATGTAACTGCATTGAAAATAAAAATTGGTCAAGTCAAAAAGGATGTTGCTGAAAGATTGAAGGCCAAGTTTCCTAACACAACCATGCTAGACATCAACAGGCAACTTAGGAAAAACTCTCTACTAGACACCAAAGTGGACTCCTTGGACAAAAGACTTAAAACTCTGGAAACCGCCATTACTCAAATCCATCTGCATCAAGACCAACAAACTCAGCTTCTTCAGAAACTGGTGGCTGCACGGACTTCTTCCTCTACTCAACTTGATGCTAACAAAAAGGGGGAGAAAGACTCTATTATTTCAGTTAGCTGAGGGGAGTCAACAAGTGAGAGGGAGAAAGTGCTAAACATTCAAGTCAGTAAAGTAATTGTGCCAGCAATTGCTTTTCCTAAGCCACCATCCTTGGAAAGCATTGATCTGATCAAGATAGCAGCTGTTAAGTTGGAATCAAATGAGCATTGATCTGATCAAGATAGCAGCTGTTAAGTTGGAATCAAATGAGAGATCTAAAAAGTTTGATGTTGCAGCAGTTGAGCAAAAGCTAGATGCAAAATTGAGGAAGCTTGAAGAAAATATCAAGAAGATATTTGGTCCAATTGAGAAGCTAGACAAGGTCTTTTCTCACTTCTGCAAACTGAGACAAATTTCAGCTAATAAAATGAGCCTAGGGAATATGGAAAGGGGTCAACCCTCATCAATCAAGTCTCCAAAGGCCAATATGATTTTTCAACCAAAAAGAAATTATCCAAAGGATTCAGACAAAAATCTACTGGACCTATCTTATGAAACCCCTAGGCCAGATGAAAAGAAGCTGCTTGCAAGGTTTATTGCCTTATCCAAAGATCCCAGAGATACAGTGTCAAAGAACATAATTGTTAAGATCTAGAGGAATGGCAAACTAATCTGTGTGGTGGCTGGACATCCAAAATTTGCAGAGGCTAGAAAAGAGGAAAAGGTGAGGCTCAAACAACAACAAAAATAAGCAACTTTAGATTCTAAGAACCAAGCTAAGAAGCCTGCAATCACAGAAGCTATATTGCCAACTGAGACATCTAAGAATCTGGATGAAGGAAAGAAAGAAGAACCAAAGCAGATAAAAAGAAAGTTTAGATACAAGATCCATGCAAAGAGGAAGATAGATTTTGATGAAGACAAGGAAGATTACATGCTAATCCAATCTACAACCACAAGCCAATCAGTCATACCTACTATAAAGGAGGCCGAGTTCAAGGTTGATCCTAACATCACATTTAATGGTGATACTGTTGTTCCAAAGGATGAGCCTATAGATTGGGACAACTTGCCTCTTCCTGATCTAAATCTTCCAATCTTTTCCAAACAAAGGAAGACAAAGGAAAGAGTAGTCAAAATAGTCAAGCCTACCAAACTTAAATCCAAGCAAATGGCCAAACCCAAACCTAGTGTCAACAAAGGAGATCAACTCTTCATATGTGACATCAAAGAATTCTCAGACATAAATCTCTATCTGGATGAGCTTGAAGAAGTCAGATCTGTTGATGCCTACAAGCACCTTCCAGAGAGACTAGACTTCAGGTACAAGTGTGGTAAAGAGTTTACATGGTCACTTCACAGAATTCTCAATGAAGTCTATTCAACTTTAGTAACTATCTTCTCCTCAATCAAGAAAAACTTTGGATTCAACATAGTTACCAAGAAAATGGTACTAAACAAGATTGAGGAAATAAGAAATAGCTGGAGAGGACCAAATGCACTCCCAAGAGTATTGACTATTCTCTTCACTGGAGATAGGGTGCATTTGAGGCCATACTGGATTATGGAGTTCAAGGATGAAAAGAACATTAGAAGATTCTTCAGACTGGAAGATCAGCTAAATATTGTAAGCAATAAAACTCAAAAGAAATGCAAGAAAAGCTGGATCTAACAAATAATGAAGAATTAGAATTTTTCAGAAAACTCCAATACCAGATTGAAGAGAATGATGTGAAGCTGGGAAATAAGTCAAGGCAATCAAGGAAATGATCTAAATTTGCTCAGTCTAGAGGAGCACCTTGAAAATAATCTGTAAGACACTCTAAAATCTTTCATTATGAGATTTTTTCAATAAATTACATCACTTGTAAATTTTAATCTACTATATCTCATTCTGTATTCATATAGTGTTTTGTTATTATCAAGGTTCTCTTAATTTATGGCTACAATTACATTAGACATAAATTGAGGGAGATTGTTAGGAATATGTTGTGTACTTGATGATAACTTGAATAAAACACTTAGTAGATTTTAATTAAGTGAAATTGTAGCTTTCAACGGATGATCATTTCAACATCTGTTGAAAGAGCAGTTTATGTATGAATAAGATTAGTAGCACATTTCTGCATACTTAAAGCAACTTAGTGAACTAAATATTGTAAAATGTTTAAGTCATATTGACTACTAGATTGATATGCAAGATAAGATGGTGAATTGTAAATATTAGATGTCTTGTAATCTTGTATAAATGAAATAAAGTTAACTTCCAAAAAGATAGTCTCAACGGATGATTCACAAAGTTTTAATGGATGATCAAGATAAGTCTCGACGGATGATCAACTCGGATTTCGACGGATGGTCAATCTAAGTTCCAACGGATGTTCAAATTCAAAAGAGTAGTTGATAGTGACTTGACAGTCACATGCATTGGTTGTATGCAAATAGAATGTGGCAACCTGTTTGAAGGATTTAGAGAACAAAGAAGCATTTCCATGCTAAACAGATGATATTCAAAGATGCTGGAAAGAGAAGTGTAGCAGCATGAAGTTAGACTAGATATAGTTTGTCTTATTATCTTGTCTTTTTATCATGTACCTTGGTGATATATAAACCAAGGGTAGCAAGTTGAAAAGAATCCAAGTTAGTAAGCAATTTACCAGAGAAATAGATAAGGCAAAATCTATAAAGAATTTCTCTATTCTTGCATTTTCAACTTGTAAGCAGCTGTGAACAATTTTGTTACACAGAGTTCTCAACTTAATATATATCTCTGGGGGAAAAGTTCAATCCACCAGAAAGTTTTTAAATACTTGTATTTGATTACTTTGTGATTTGATTTCTTAACTACTTTCGTTCCACACCATTGCTAAATCAAACACAGTTATATATGTTTATAGTAGAACTGTTCTTAAAAATAAAAAGAAGCCAGAATTACATTCAACCCCCCTTCTCACTACTAAAAAAAGTAGAATAGACATCGCCTCTTATACATCGGTTGCTGTTGGCACCGATGTAAAAAGTATTTTTCATACTGGTTTTGTCTAACCGATGTCTTTGTGTATAACATACATCAAGGTTTTCAAACCAACCGATGTTATATGTCTATTTAAAAAAAAGAATCCAGCGCGCCTCCTCCCCGTTTCCCCCTAGCCAAATAATTCAATCCCTCTTAAAAACTTCCCCCGTTTTTACCTTAGGAAAATTTCAAGAAATTTTCCCCTCTTTTGAAATATACACATTATTAAACTATAATAAAAAATTAAAATACATATATATACAACTTCTCTTAAATAATAAAACATAAATCAAATATATCAAAAACTCTCCTCTGTCTACTCGACTAAAGAACAACCCATCTCAATCGTGCTCAATTGTGCTCATCCATATCTCTCTCTCCCTCTCTCCCCGCTCGACTGCTCTCTCTATGTGCTCTCGTTGAATTTTGAAAAGGTCGTGAAATTTGTTCAAGTCGGAGTTTGAAGCTTAAATCGTAGTACAAAGCTCAAGTCGGAGGTAAAAGCTAAGTCGGAGGTCAAAGTTTGAATTGGGTAAACTTTAAACTCTAATTTTTAAATTTGGGGTTTCAAATTAAAATCCAATTTTTTAATTTATTGATAAATAATGAAATTTGGGGGTTTTTATTTTTATTGTGGTTGGGGTTTAATTTTATTAGATTATGAAATTGGGTAGCACTATTATGAAATTGGGGTTTATGGTTTCATAGATGAGGTGTTTTTTTGTGTGTATTAATGATTGTAGACTTATGTTTATGTGATTTATTATAGGGAGTTTGATGGTTGGGAATGGAAAGGCTGTTGTTAGGATTGAGAGAACACGGAGGGCGCTGTGCGATCAGTCAGGACTTTGGAGGGGTTGCACCGTACCCTGGTCTTAACAAGCGACCCAAATTGCACGAGTAATTCCTTCCTTTAATTTTCTTTTATTTTTCTATATGTATTCCCTGTTGAATTTTCTTTACAGTGATTTTTGTCATCTCTTTCAGAGTCACCACAAGTGATGGTAGCACAACAATGTCCTATAATGTTTCGCCTACAGGATGGTCATTCGGACAGGCCTATACTGGTGCCCAATTCCGGTAAAACCCTATTGATGAATACCACTTATTATACCTTTATTCGCATTCAAGTTCAGTTATAAGAATACATTCTACAATTTGACTGGATGTATCGGGTACTCCTATAGAATGACCCTTTGATATAATATCATTCGAGTTGTTAAAACTTGAGAGAGCGCATAATGAGGATATACATATTGAAAGAAAGCTTCACATTTCATATTACCAGTACATATATGATTATAATGGTAGAAGGTCCTCAAGAAAAGTGATGATTATTTGATAAGGTAAATTCCAGTCAGCTAAAACTTAAATGAAATCATATATATATATATGTAATTCTGCAGTTTTACTTTTGGAATGAAAAAAATCGATGTAATTATTCTTATTTTACAATGAAGTCGAATTTCTTGACTTGTAGAATGAAAATTCTAATAAATTATGTGACAATTTATTTATTCTTTTCATCATTGATGCAGGGCAGTGAAACCAAAAGATAGAGATACTATAAATAATATAAATAAGTGTAATTTCGTAAAATAACTGAAACTAAAATGATAACATATTTTTTTTGAAAAGATATTTGATTTTATATACAAATTAACATTCAAATAAATTTTAAAAAATAATTATTAATAATAATTAAGTAAATTTATTTAACTGACATAAAATAAATTACAATAGGATCACAGTGGCTGTGGCAAGAGGCCTGGACTTCGGATGTTGCATAGTGTGAAAGTACTATTTGCACTTGGCCGCTCTCCATGTAATCAGGGAGGCAAAACTGAAATATTCGCAGATGAAATATGTTATTTGTCTTGTCATTAGTCCACCTATAATTGAGTTTAGTTTCTAACATACTTAAAACTCTTGTCCTCGTTCAAGAAAGATAAACGGACTAGTCCGTTGTGCCTAAATTTAAACTCATGTCCTCCTTCACAGGCTAAATTCTGGAAATGATTATATGGATTTGATTAAACTCTTATCCTCTTTCACAGGCTAAACTCTTGCAAATGTATGTGTTCTCAAACATCAGAGGGAAAAGAGGAATTGCCTGATGGATTACATGGAATCAATTAAAGAGCTTGAGGAGAAATGGATGAGCAACTACCAAAAGATTGGGAAGAATGGCTTCACCAATGGCACTACTAGCAGAGAGGTGTCTTTTTTATAAGCTCCTTTTACATACATATCTTCCTTGAGCTTTGGATACTCTCTGAACCAGGTGGTTGTACGTGTTATTGACATATTTGGGAGCCAATGGAGGAGGCTGTACTTATCTATTTTTTTTGTGCTTGAAATTGAACCCACGAACATGATGCCTCTACGTTCAGTAATAAAAAGAAATCACTGTGTTTATTATGTAATTTTTGGTACTGGTATTTATTTATTTGTTTTTTAATTTGACCCAGTAGAATAACACAATATCCTAAATGCAAGTCTTTACTTATGGCTTAGATTCTATTTTTGACAAGTCTTTACTTATGTCAATCAGGTTCATGATTCTGCGGGGTTTCATGTGGGCCAAATCTATTGCTTTGCGGTGTCCTGTCATGTTGCTACAAATTGGTTATTATAGATTTATGAGGTGTTATTCTGCTGGATTAAAATCGACTATGCAGAAATATGTCAGGCAGTGGTCGGTGATGGGCTGCGCTTTTTGGTAATAGCTGCAGTTGTTTTCTAATCTGTTTCAGTGTGCTTGGGGCTTGTTTCGCCGTTGTGTTGGTGTCTTCGTAAACAAGGTCCCTGGAATTTTGTATTGTGGGGCAAGTTGCATGTTCTCGAGAAATACCAGAATGTGGGTTATTTTTTATGCCATCACGTTCTTCTATGATAAGTTGCTCAGTCCTGGAATTTTATCTCAAATGATCATATTTTAACCCCGATATGCTTACTAATTCCTATGCCGAGTTTTCTGGACTTTTTCACCCGTCTTGTTCTATCTCGGAGTCTTGATTGTTCTATTTCCAAGCGTGGCAACAAGTTGTTTCATCCATGTGTGGGTCTTAGTATGTCACTATTGGTGTCTTCAGCTATTCTTTAGTTTTTGCAAGAACCTGGAGTGCATACTTTCTGGTTGTGCATATCTTCATAATTTCCTGGAGAGGTTTGAATTTGAGTTGTTTTTCCTCTAGTGGAGGGGCCATGTTCCAGGAAATGTATGGCCTTGTACTGATTTTTAGTCAGATTATGAGTCTACAGGGATTTGGAGATTATTTGGCGCAATGTGTCATGCGTGCAAGTTATCATTTTTGTGGAGTTGATATTGGCTGTTAATCAACAGAGGCGGTTGGCCTTGTTGTGTTGGGTCTGTCTTAATTCGGTCCTCAGGTTCTGATAATTTCTTGATCTTTGTTTAGATATAGTTTGAAGTCTTTTGCTTTGTTTTGTCGATCCTCTATAAGTGTTTACTTTTTTTCTTTTCAGAGCTGTGACCATCCTTACATTGTTGATCCTTCTCTCAAACACCTGATAACTAAAGATCTTCAAAACTCCTGGAAAGGTTTGCTTACTCTCCTGTTTTGTTTTCGTTGTTAGTATTGTCGGTACCAAGTCAAATTCTTTGTATAGACAGTAGTAGAATAGATGGATGGATATTTGCAGTATTTGATGTTTGGATTAGATGAATATGTTGTATCAGATGTTTGAATATTGATTGTTAGATTTATAAATTAACTGGTATTATGCCGCAATTGCTTTTGGTAGTTCATTGGTTTGGAAAATTTTTGATATCTATATTTTTAAAATGTGCATTAATAAAACAGGTATAGACATCATGTCAAAGCTTAATAGATCAGATTCGGTTGAACACTGACATCAGTAATACCGATTAAAATCGATGTTAAATACTACAACAACAAAAATCTTAAAACAGAGAACCGATGTTATTAAGCTTTATAAACATCAGTTTGTCACCAATAGATATCGGTTTGAAATAAATAATTGATGTCAAAACTTATATTTACATCGTTTTAACTTGAAAACCGTTGTTACTGGTATTAGTAACATCAGTTTAATGAGTAAATGGAAATATTTTGCTTATCTCACATATGTTTAAATTGATAAAAATATCATATTATGATAATATATGAAGATTAGATATGCATTAGAAATTTAACATCTTTAAAAACTAATGTTATACGTGTTCTTTAACATCAGTTTAAAATTAATATTAAATGGGGGGTCTTTAACATCACCCACGAAGACATCGGATTTTTTTGTTCATAGACATCGGTTTTTAGCCGATGTCTATTCTACTTTTTCTAGTAATGTCTGTAATTCATGTTTAGACTGTTTGGGAATAACAATTTTCACTAGACTTGTAGGTGAAATTGGAATGTTAAATTATTCATCCTAAGGCAAGAACTCAGCTAATGTGTTGCAGCAGATTAATTCCCAGCAAATCAAAATTCATTTGATTAATTGGAAATTAACTGAAATATGAATTATAAATATTTCAGAAATCTCTGCATATTTATTTTTCAAAAAATAAAAATTCATCTTGGAATTTTTCAATTCTAAGAAAACTATCTAATTGTTGATTTACATTTTCAATATGTAAAATTAACACAAGGCAGAATCAAAGTGATGAAAAGTATATAGAGAACTGAGTTCTCGATAAGTCTAACTGACTTATCGACAAGTCATTTTAAGACTTCTCGAGTGAGTTCTCGATAATTCAATTTACTGACTTCACGATAAGCTTTATTATGACTTATCGATAAGTCATTGTAGAGTTCTTGTGACGGCCTCAATCCCGGGGTCAGGAATTGATGTCATCAACCACACCCATAAGATAAACAAATCAATAACAGGATATAACTACGACCCCTTTGCCAAGATCTTTTTCAGGTTTAAGTATGACTTAGGTTACTCAACTAATACAACCCAAATTACCTTACACAATCTTGACCAGTAACTCAATGTAGCAACTCAACAGACCTTATATGGTCTGAACACCACTACCTCAGAGGAGCCTGACACGAAAGGAGCTGGAACTCTGCCCCGACTACCTCGCAAGAATCTCCTAGGCATCTGCAATTTATATAAAATATTCTGCAAGGGTGAGCAATTGCTTGCTCAGCAGCAACACTATATGAATAACAAGTAAAACAGTTTAAAGTAAAGCAGTTATAGGAACATAATTCATACTTCGTTAGAAGCATGTAAAACAGGTATAAACTGGATATCAACTAGCATGCTCTGTAAAACAAAAATCAACAATCGTGTGCTATGCATAAATACCAGAGTTAAATTTTAGCATGCTATTTTCATTTTCAAACCTTCTGTTCCATTACAGGAACCATAAAATAATTTATCCCGTTACGGGGACCCAAAACCATTTGTTCCGTTACGGGAACCAGAAAACTTGTCCCATCACAGGACCTATAAAAACTTGTTCCTCTCCGGGAACCTCAAAATCACTTGTTCCATTACTGGAACCACAAAATCATCTGTTCCATTACGGGAACCACTAAATCACAATCAGATATATATTGGATGTTATCTAGGGACGGCTAATCAGGCCTCCACACAAATTATCTAGGATAGTTAGCCGGGCTATCACGCAAAATGTCTAGGAAAGCTGATCGGGCTTTCACACAAAATTATCGGATCCGCAGAGACTAGCTAGGTCTCTGATTATCTATGCTGGACTAATCGGTTATGTAATACGCGCAACCGAATTAGCCACTTACGTAACGTTATCCAATATCTGATTCGTTTCATCCAGTTTTCAAATCCACTTTTACATATCTCTTTTCAAAACAATTTTATCACAGCACACTATTCAAAACTTCCTTTCATTTTAATCACATTTTAGAGATAGGTACTTCCAGAAGTTACTTTTTCTCAAAAACATATTAAACAGCATTTTCAAATACGGGGGATACGTAACTTAAAACATTTCTATTCTATTACGAGAATAAAATAACAGCTATTCATATATACTGAACCATACAAGAATGGTCAGGGGTACTTGCCTTCTAGAGATTTACCACTACTACCGATCGACCTTGGACTAACTTGGACACTCGGATTTATTGCCTTACTATCGTACTATCCTGGATCCGACTTCAACGTTCAGGTCCTTCGCTTGGAACCTCGACACGCTTGTCGACTGATCACTAGGTTATCCAACGCCAACTCTTGGGCTCTCCGACTAGCACCTACAAAGTCGAAATACCCTAATTTAGACCTTCGATTATGCTTGACATATCCTCGCTAACAACCTACCCGAATGTTAACAAAACTCGACTCGTAATACTTCATATAATAATACACATATCAATTAGGGTTCACGTTCTTGAAAATCGGTTTGGTGTTCGTTTCCAGAAAATAGTATCTCTGTCATTTTACGAAATTAGGGTTATCGGTGTTAGCAAAGTACTACATCAGAACACATAATTAGGTTCGTACAAAGTAGTTACATACAACCGATCGACGTCATTGAGGTCCCTCGTATTTCCGTAACTTAATTTTTCGGAAATCGGGCAGCACCTCCTTTGATTATCGGCTAACCCGTCGAACGTCCCAACGTCAAATTAATCACAACACAAACACTAAAAATCCAATTGTCCAAGTCCCATCCACTGATTCAACCAACAATGTCAATTCGCAATTCACATACATCAATCAAATACACTTATTAATCGATATTATCCGCATTTTTATGTCTTAACTCGTGTTTTATAATTTTAATCGTATTTTGTATTTTAAATTGTAGGACTCAGAACAACGTCATCACCGTCCACCGTCGGCTCGCCGAGGCTCATCGCCGACGGCGGTAAAAATTCGCGGGTACCCGTACAAATCGGGTTTCCAACGCGAATATTCACCGATTAAATGTTATAATTCCACGCAATTTATTTATATCACGAACTTTAATCAATAAATCCTGCAGAGATATAATACAATTTATATTAATAAAATTTTCCAAAAACCAGAAGTTCAATTCGGATTAAATCAAATTAAACAGCCTGAATTAAGCAACCAGCACCACGACTACGCGCCTACGCACTGCAGTAAAAGAGGAGGGGTCGCCCGCCGGAAAAATTCGGTGGCAACCGGAAACAAATCAAAACATAGATATAATCGAGCATAACACACACACACACAAGGGCATATACATACAGCACATGTATATATATATACCAACAACAAAAACTGATCGGAGAAATCACCGAACTAGCCAGAACAAAACAGGTGATCGGAAAATACCCAGGCAGCGGACGGAAAAGAAAACAAACAGTGCCGGGGAAGCCACAGGAGGGGAAACAAAGGAGAATAACCGGAACAAAAGAAGAGAAGATCGAAAGGAGGGGTTGCAGAGAGACTTTGTGACAGAGAGAGATTATCAGTTGAAGGAATAACCCCAGAAGAAAGGAAGAATAGAGAGATGGGTGAAATAGTGAGATTGGCGAACAGGGAATACATGGGTGGAGGAAAAATGTTTGGGTTTTATTATATTTTTTTTCATCCAATATGCAACTGACACGTTTCTCGTAAATTTAGAAAACAGGACACATATACAAAACTATGGACATGTACCCCTGCAGCCTGATTTCTGATCCGCATTTTCATTTTTAACGAACCAAAGTGCACTTAAAACAAATTCAAAAACTCACAAAAATAGTCTTAAAATATTACAAATATCCCGAAGTTAATAAAAACATAAATTTCATAATTTTTAAAATAATTTCTGAAATGCAGTTTATACCCGCTTTTATCAATTAAACGAATCGACGTGCGGGTGAAATTAATCCCAAAATTTCCAAAATAATTTTAAAATTCTCGAAATATTCCAAACTTAAATAATTATATGTTTCATAATTTTTAAAGAATTCTGGAATTAAATACGGATTTTATAAATAAATGCAATCAGAAAATCATACAGGGTTAAATAATTGAGGAAATATTGATTTCTAAATTTTATAAAATCCCAAAAATAATAATTATAATAATAAAACCATGAAAACAATTTTAGAGATATTCCAAATATTTATGCAAATAAAGTTGCACTAAATTCACTTTTAAAAGTGAAGACGATTCAATACAACTCAATAACTAATTACACAAACAACTCTGTACACCCTAATTCACACATGGATCATAATAAAACAACACATAGCGATCGAAACCAATACACATATTTTATTTAACTATTTATTTAATAATTACACTTTTAAATAATATAAAAGTATACAAGTCGTTATAGTTCTCTATAAGTGTTAAATCACAGAGTTCTCTACAAGTATCATTTTGGACTTGTAAATAACTCAGAACTGAAATAATTTAATTTAATAAATTATTTTGTTAAAATACTTTTGGCAAAATTATTTTGAATTTATTTTGATTTATTCAAATAAAAATTGGAAACAATTTAGTCCATTTTGGACAAAATGCGTATTTATTTGACATCTCGATAAGTTTATTTTTAGTTCTCTACAAGAATAAATAAAATAACTTATCGATATGTTTTTCACATTTCAAAATGACTTCTCGATAGACTAATTCCAAACGTCTATTTTTGAGTTTTTGACAAGTCATCTGCTTTTACTATAAATACCCACACATCTCGATACACATATACTTACGCCTTCGAGAACTCTTAATAACCTAGCCTTTTCAATTCCAAACCGATTTCTCTCTCGTTTCAAACTCTTTCTCAATAATTTTTCTTACCCATTCACTCTTACTCAACAACAATGGCACTTAACAATATTAGAGTTGTAATCCCAAAAAAAGGAACCAACTATATTGCTTTCACTAATGCTAACCAAGCCCCTGACAGTTTCAAAGGGTTTGTGAAATTTCTGTCTGAATCCTATCTTGCAGGTGCTTTAACAGCTAACCCAGTCCTATGCTTGGATGTTCTGCATGAATTCTGGACAACAGCAGTATTGAGAACTATTATGCTTGACAACTCCGTGTCCTTGGTGGTGACATGCTCAATTGGATGCCAACAGATAGAGATCAATGAGCAAGATGTGAATGCGGATTTGGGTCTTCCAACTGCAAATCTAGTGGATGTATCAACCCAGGATGAACTAACTGAGTTTATGGACTTCATCAACTATGGTGGAAGAATCAACTTGGAAAGTCTGAACAGGAAAAACCTAAGGAAGGAGTGGTCCTTTGTGTTTGATTCTATAGTGAGGGCCTTCGCATAGAGGAAGATAGGATATGAAGACATTTCAAGTGTGGTGCAGAAGCTGGTGTTCTCAATAGCCCACAACAAACACTTGAATGTTAGTCTATTGATCTTGGAAGAACTTGCCACCAGGCTGACCTTGCCCCAGTCTGCTAGAGGTAAGGAAATTTTCTTTCCTAGATTTATTATGTCTACTTCAATTCATAAAGTATCAGACATATATTTGTTGAATGGTATAGACAACACTAAAATAGGAAATTGTAAGCAAGTGTCCAAAATTATATTTGGTTCACTTATCACAAAGAATAAGGTAAATGTGACTCTGAAAATCACTCCATTCATGATGGAGAGGTTTAAGACTTACCCTTACCCTATGCCTGATATGAGATCAAATGCTCAAACTAGTACAGCTATGGTCCCTGAACCTGTAGAAGTTCAAATACAGGAAAAAACCAATAGGGGCCTTCCCAAGCTGAGAACACTTTTTCAAAATAAATAGCAGCTAGGAAACCAACCACTTTATCCTCTCAAAAGGATGAAGTGAGTAAAAAGAAGAGAAAGAAGATAACCCTCACTGTAATGAATGATAGTGGTTAGGAACAAACACCAACCGAGTCACCCTTGGTCAGAAAAACAAAGAAGGCTAAAAAACTGAGTTGACCACTCAAGCCACCTCTGTCCTCCCAAAAGGATGCAGTTGTACAAATGGGGATAAAACAGATTCTAGAGATATCCTCTCAACAAGATGTTTCTATTGAAAAAAGAATTCTCCCCGATGCATCTTGTAAAGAGTCTGCACAGCCAACACTTGAACAAATACAAGTGTATGGTAGGAGAAATATGGATGGCACACACAAGGAGAGCACATCCATTGAAGCTCCCTCATCCATTTAGGGGGAGCTGCCAATACTCAGTCCTGAGCTTCAAAATCTTATATCTAAGATTTCTTCTTCCTATACTGAAACACTTGAATCAAATCTTCAAGTGTTGCCCCTTTCAAGTGACTTGGTTCAAGAAACCTCGTTCACCACCCAAACACCAAATTTAGATGGTGAGAGGCTACTAGCTGGGATAGACCTTGATGACACCATAAAAAACAAAGGGGTTTCATCAGTTTTCACTGAAGACCCTGTGACAAACACAAATGCACCTACACATGCAAATCAGTCTTCATAGACTGTTAGGTTTGAGGGTAGTACTCCTGAGGGGGAGCTATCTAAATCCTCTCCAATTCAATTGGAGGTTCTTGTTCCAGGAACAACTCCCCTCACAACCCTAGCAGAAATTGCATTAGCAATTGATGCTAGGAGTATAATTTCCAATAATCTTGTCATAGAGGAGGAAAGTATAACACATTTAAGTGACAGTGTGGTGCAAGAAACACAAGGGTTTGAGGCTGTTGTAAATGACAATAGCACAGTCAAATTTCCTCTAATTCAAATGGAGGTTCCCACAACTGGTAAGGAACAACACCCTATGACAACCACAGTGCAAACTGTGAGTTCAACTGTGACTGTTGTCACAGGTGTTCCTAGCTCCTCACAAATCCAAACAACTGAACCCTCAACTTCTCAACCACCTCATCTAGTCTCCAACTGGCTACAAGAAGCTGCACCTCAATCTAATCTTGAAGATTTCAGGGTTGAACAGCTAGCAAGACTTGCACAGATCTCTCAACAACTCTTAACCTCAGATATGTCTAACCAAGATTACCAAGACATAATGCTCTCATATCAAACAGATGTCCAAGAATAATAAGGTAAAATTGTTAATGAAGGTGAACAGGATGGCAACTGTGATGCTTGGCTGAACAAGGACTACAATCTGGAGATGGAGGGTATTTTAGCTAAATTCATGGAAGATTATCTAACTATTTTGGGGAGCAATGCTAAATCCTTAACTCCTGCTGAAGTTTATGATGTAATCAATAAAGTTTCCAAAGCCCAACTCAAAGCTTTCCATCTCTTCGGAAAATCTCTAGAACTCAGGTTGATTGGTCATGAAGACAAGGTTAGGAAATTGCTAAATGAGAAGATGGATGCGATTATACCTTCTCAAGTCAAGATCACTTCAAAGTTTCAACACTTTGCTGACCAAATGAAAAGACTAGATCTGACCACTATGGAAAAAGATGTCAAAAATCTCAGACAATCTTTCATTGCTCTTCATGAAGTGGTTCAACAACAAATCACAAGTTCAAATGACACAAAGCTCAAGTTGGCCCAGCTTCACCAGAGCAGATTTGAGCCCTCTGCAATATTCATGGAGGGTATCAAACAGGTTGTGATAGACACCTTTGAACCCTCTATTCCATCAATCTCTCATCCACCTGCCATTACATCTACCAATCTTCAAATTCAAGCACTTCAAGGTCAAGTCTCCACTCTGTAAACTTCAAACGACCAACTCACAACTCAAGTGCAAGCTCTCACTACACTGGTGCAGAGTCAACATAACAATATTCAGAATTTGATGGACTCCCACAAGCACTTACAAATGCAAAATATTGTGGCTTTGGGAGCTATCATGGGAAAGCTTAATATACCTCTTCCTGCACTTCCAGAAGCTGTGAGGCCAGAATTGCCAACTCCCCTAATCATGCATGTCACCAAGACTAAGGAGGAGATAAAAGCTAGGATTCAAAAATACAAGGATGCTGGCAAGTCAAAAGAAGTGATCTCAATAACTCAGCATGGTCAAAGCTCATCAAAAGCTCAAATTTCTCATGATGTTGGAAAAGAAAAGCCGTAGAAGGACCTTGTCAAGATAATGAATTTAATGAACTTCTGACAGTCTTGAGGGTGTCTCTTCAAAACAATTATGTTACATACAAGAAAGCTTTGACCAACAACATAAATTTTGTTAGAGTGGTGCTTGTCCAAGTTGACAACTTTCTGGAAAAGAGAATAGTTGCAAATGTGAATGACTGTGGACTGGACAGATGTCTCCAGGTATCTCTCTTCAATCTTCAAAAACTAAGAGCATCTGAGCTGGATGTGATGATTGACAAAGTACACACTATAATTCCAGAGAACACTCAACTGCTAAAGGAACTCAAACATACTCAGATAGCTGTTTTTCCTGAAGCCTATCTCCATCCAAGCAGGGGGATTGCCTACATCTGTCCATAAACCAGAAAGTGCAGATACTTCACAATTCTTAAAAATTGTGTCAGGAATAATTTGAGATTGGTCATGACCCTTGAAACTGATCTAAAGACCAAAATCAACAAGAAGTCTGAAAATGAAGAAATGATCAGGATCTTGGGGAGATATCTTCAAAGTGTAGAAACCATGTTGCCTACAACAGATTATACTTTAAAGGATGACAAGGATGATGATGAGCAGAAGCCAAATGATCAACCTCCTTCTGGCTCAAATCCAAGTCAATCCTCAAGAGCAACTGGTGACAAGGGAAAAAAGTTAGATGAGAAGAAGGGAGATGAGAGGAAGAGAAGGGAAGAAAGAAGAAGGAAGAGAAAGGAAGATGGATCACAACCACAACACCAACAAACCCTACAAATCCAAATAAGTCAAGCTCAACCTTCAAAGCCAATAAACTCATACTCTGAACCACCTCCTACCTCAAAGCCTAAATTCCTATACAAACAAACTGCTAACACCTTTTTAAAAATACCAATCAACTCACGCCAAACATTTCTCAAGAAAATCACAAACCTACCTTCTGTAAAGCCATCACTCAAAGTTAACTATAAGTCTGTTAGGAGGAAACCTAAGAAAGCTAAGCATAATGGAAAAAGTGCAACTTACTGAGAGGGCCATATGGAATTGTTACAAGCAAAGTAATTTTCTAACTCTAAACTGGTGCAACTCAGATGAAGACTACTTTCAACAACTAGCTGAGGAAATAGTCAGAGTTTGGGTTGTAAAACTAAGGGAAGTGAGAATCTACTATGAAGATGGGTCCTTCACATTTATTGGAAGTACCTTAATGGACACCTTTTCACCCACATAAATCAAGAGAGTGATAAGTTTACCGAAGGATAAGGATACTGCTACAAAAGTATGGAGATCTGTTTTAGATGCATGGTTGTGATGGAGGAAATGAGAGCAAGGAATAAGGCTGGATATGAGGAGAAGATAAGGAAGTATGATGAGGAGATTGAAATATACATTAAAAGATCAGAAGAACTCAAGGCAAAAGTAATGAGCATAATTTCCAAGGATGGAAGATTCATAAATGTCAAAGCTAGTACATTCTTAAAATTTAGGATTGATTTGCTAGATGGTTATCCAAAACCAGACAGACCCAAACTTGTGGAAGCTCTAAGAGGGACACCAATCATAGAGGAACTTGAAATTGGTGACAAGGGCAAAAAGCAAGATGATAAGAAGGGAGATGACAAGAAGAGAGGGGAAGAAAGAAGAAGGAAGAGAAAGGAAGATGGATCACAACCACAACACCAACAAACCCTACATAAATCCAAATAAGTCAAGCTCAACCTTCAAATCCAATAAACTCATACACTGAACCACCTCTTACCTCAAAGTCTAAATTCCTATAAAAACAAACTGCTAATACCATTCTAAAAATACCAATCACCTCAAGCCAAACATTTCTCAAGAAAATCACAAACCTACCTTCTGTAAAGCCATCACTCAAAGTTAACTATAAGTCTGTTGGGAGAAAACCTAAGAAAGCTAAGCATACTGAAAAAGTGTAAGTTACTGAGAGGGCCATCAGGAATTATTACAAGCAAAGTGATTTTCTACCTCTAAACTAGTGCAACTCAGATGAAGACTACTTTCAACAACTAGCTGAGGAAATAGTCAGAGTTTGGGTTGTAACACTAAGGGAAGTAAGAATCTACTATGAAGATGGGTCCTTCACATTTATTGGCAGTACCTTAATGGACACCTTTTCACCCACAGAAATCAAGAGAGTGATAAGTTTACTGAAGGATAAGGATACTGCTACAAAAGTATAGAGATCTATTTTAGCTGAATGGTTGATAGTGAGGGAGGAAAGGAGAGCAAGGAATAAGGCTGAATATGAGGAGAAGATAAGAAAGTATGATGAGGAGATTGAAATGTACATTAAAAGATTAGAAGAACTCAAGGAAAAAGTAATGAGCAGAATTTCCAAGGATGGAAGATTCCTAAATGTCAAAGCTGGCACATTCTCAAAGTTTAGGATTGATTTGCTAGATGGTTATCCAAAGCCAGACATACCCAAACTTGTTATGGCGCCCTCCAAACCCGGGTCAGAAGTTTGGGGTACACACACACACAACTTATTTATAACCTGCTTATAACAATAATAAAGATAATAATAATATGCAGTGACCCTACTTACTAACTACCACGGACCGTAACAGGTTAAAGTATGCACACAAGCCACACACACACACTTATATTACAAACGCCCAAATCCCAACTATTCAAACTTATAACTGAATATTAAATATTATTACAAACTTCACAAACTTAAACTATCCCAAAAGTTATCAGCTAGCTTAACTCGATCAACCTGGACCCCTAGCTCTCGCACTGGATTGGGGATCCTCGCTAACAACAGGTTCCTTCTTAACTGAAAAAGAACATAAACAACATTGCACAAATGAGCTAACTAGCTCAGCAAGTCACATTGACAAGACTGAGAATAATGATCATCAAGTGAAAAGAGTTAAGGTATCGAGTGAACAATGATTAATGATTTAGAATTGGATATTATATTTTCATTTTAAAAACCATGGTTAGGCTACTGATCAGTCACGCACTAACCCCGAGCAAGGCACACAGCTCTACCCTAATTACTGGATCCAAGGCACACATTGGCCTAACTTGACCACCAATCTGGTCTGTCCACGAATCTGGTCCACAATTTTATAAAATAATCCAATTCTATCATAATAACAAGATAAATAATGTAAAGCAATAATCATAATCATAAGCAACACTGGATGTCCAATAATGAGATGGTTTCAATCTTCACAAAAGAACTATATGGCAATTTCAAAGAATGGCTGTTAGGTAAAGAAAAAATTGGATAACAAAGGAATCAAAGTTTCAAGGTTACAAGGATTTAGTCTTTTAAAGCATAAGGTACAACGGTTTGAATATGAAAGCAATTTGATTCATTGGTTGGTATTTAGTTTGTATGTATTTTCAGAGTAGTATCGTATATCTGTGGTTTGTGTTGGGGTATTCAACAATCAATGGTTCAGAAAGAATAAGGTTTACGGTTCATAGATCAATAACTGGAATCAAGGTTTAGGGTTCAGTGCTTCAAAGCACTTGCAATATAAAACAGAACTATCAATAATCTACAATATATCTCGAGAAAGTTCAGAACACTTGCCTGGTACTAGCTTGCTATACTTCACCAATTTCCAATCACAATCTCCTACTCCTCGACTATCTGTTTCCCTTTCCTACGCCTTTCCTCTTCTGCTCACATACCATAAGTTTCTATCAATACTCAACTCATATGATTCTATTCAGTTTACACTTCTATCTACCCTTCATTTTACACAAATCCGACTAACGGATTGAAAGTCATGCTAAAAACAAGTAAACACTGAACATATAGACCGACAGTCAAACAAACAAGTCACAAATAGCATATAGCACGTCAAACAATCAATGAAATTTTATTTATAAGGAAATCTCGGGTCTTGAACAGTCTTTCGGGTATTTAATATGATTTTTAAAACATTTTTCGGAGTCAAAACGGGTCGTTGGGTCAATTTTAAAGCAATAGACAGGGTTCGTTGCCCAAATCTGGCTTCAAAATAATTTTATAATAATTATCAAGCCTTGAAAACAATTTAAAATAATATTTTAAAGCTCAAAACTATTTTTCGGAATTTTTAAGTCATTAATAAATAATTAAATTTAATTAAATAATTAATTAAAATCAATTAATAATTAAATAAATCAATTAATCAATTAATTTTTGAATTATTTGACCAATTAACTAATTAATTATTAACTAAAATTAATTAACTAATTAATTCAGATTTATTTTTGAATTAAAAATAAATTTTGGAATTAAAATAATAATTTTTAGAATTTTCAGTAATTAAAAATGAATTTTTATAATTAAAATAAATAAGAAATATAATTTTTAAATAATTTATAAACTGGAATCCCTTATTTGCAAAATTTACAAGCTACAGGGACCAAACTGCATCGCTCTTTAAAGTATGGGTACTAAACTATAATTTTCACAGGGTTCGCCGGAAAACACCCATGTCTCGCCGGAGAAGACGATCCAGGGATGCTCAGGCCACCACCACCTCCAGATCACATCTACACAACACCAGGAACACAACCATGCCATCAATTCATTCTAATAATCCCTGAGTTGGACGGAAATTGGCCGATAAGTTTGCTGGTTTCCGGCGAGCTCGGCGTAAACTTCAAATGACAACTCCCTCCTCTACAGACCTCGTCGATTTGCAAGACTTATACGAATCAATTGCAAATTTCATAAGGAACACAACCCACCCCTCTAGAACATCTATATATCCCGAAATAAGAAACCCCCAAATTCAATCAAGAACATTCAAACACATATACCACTTAATAAATAATTCACAGAATAATTACTGAACATACATAATATTTATTTATTAGTAAAAATAATTACATGATATATCCCATATATTACATCCTCCCCCCTTAAAAGGACTCTGTCCTCAGAATCTCCTAAGAAAATAAATGAGAGTACTTTTCTCTCATATCACTTTCTAACTCCCAGGTTGACTCTTCAACCTTTGGGTTTCTCCACAGTACTCTAACTAACTTTACCACTTTATTTCTTAACACTTTCTCTCTTTCTTCTAGAATCTCTATCGGACTCTCTACATACGACAAATCTGCTTTAAGCTCTATTGGCTCGAATTCGATTACATGCCTGGAGTCTGAATTATACTTCTTAAGCATCGATACGTCAAAATCATTGTGAATGTGTTTCATATGCGGGGGTAACGCCAACTCATAAGCTACTTTGCTAACACGCTTTAGAATTTCAAAAGGTCCAACATACCTAGGGCTCAATTTTCCTTTTTTCCCAAATCTTGTCAATCCTTTCCACGGCGATACTTTCAGTAATATAAGATTTCCTTCTTCGAATTCCATATCTTTCCTTGATTGATCTGCATACTTCCTTTGACGGTCTTGCGCTGCCATCAATCTCTTTTGAATAACTTCAATAACTTGCTTTTTCTGCTGCACCAATTTAGGTCCAAGTATTTTGCGTTCTCCTACTTCGTCCCAATGTACAAGAGATCGATATTTGCGTCCATAGAGAGCTTCATAAGGTGGCATCCCAATACTGGCATGATAACTGTTGTTGTAATCAAATTCTACCAAGGGTAAATGCTCATCCCAACTTCCTTTGAAATTAATAGCATAAACATGTAACATATCTTCGATTGTCTGGATTGTTCTTTCACTCTGGCCGTCCGTCTGTGGATGGTAAGCTGTACTCATATTCAGTCTCGTTCCCAAACATTCTTGAAAACTTTTCCAAAACCTCGAATTAAATCTCGGATCTCGATCGGATACGATAGGCACAGGAACTCCATGACGAACTACGATTTCTTTCAGGTAGATATGGACTAACTTATCTAGTGAAAATCTTTCATTTATAGGCAGAAAATGAGCTGACTTGGTAAGTCTGTCCACTATAACCCAAATGGCATCATGATTGGCTTTCGTCCTTGGTAATCCGACTATGAAATACATGGCAATGTGCTCCCACTTCCACTCTGGAATCTCTAATGGCTACAACAATCCACGTGGTCTTTGGTGCTCTGCTTTAACTCTTTGACATGTATAACATCTGCTAACCCATTCTGCAATCTCCCTCTTCATATCTGGCCACCAATAATTTTCTTTTAAATCTCTGTACATCTTGGTACTCCATGGATGGATTGAATACCTTGAATTATGAGCTTCCCGTAAAATTTCATTCTTCAACTCCGTCACTGGTGGAATCCAAATTCTAGAAGAAAACCTAAGAATACCTTGATCGTCCTTTTGCGTGCACAATTCCTTACCTACCAAACGGTTAATGTCCCGATCCATTACCTCTTCTTGACACTTCCTTATCTTCTCTAATAACTTCGGCTGTAAAGTCATACTATACACTTTTGATTCATTAGGCTTGCAAACTCTAATCTCCAATTCCAGTTTCTGAAATTCCTTGTATATCTCTTCGGGTACTGATAACACATTCAACTTTTCTTTCTGACTTAACGCGTCCGCCACAACGTTTGCTTTACCGGGATGATAGTTAATCGTGTAGTCGTAATCCTTAATCAACTCTAACCATCTTCTATGTCTCATATTAAGCTTCTTCTGTGTGAATATGTACTTCAAGCTTTTGTGATCCGTATAAATCTCGCATTTTTCTCCAAATAGATAATGTCTCCAAATCTTCAAAGCGAATACTATAGCTGCTAGCTCCAAATCATGAGTAGGATATTTTTGTTCGTGTGGTTTCAATTGCCTTGACGCATACACAATAACCTTATCGTGCTGCATCAGAACGCATCCGAGTCCTTTATGAGAAGCATCGCTATAGATTACGAAATTTCCTTGATCGTGTGGAAGTGACAAAATAGGTGCCGTGATTAATCTTCGCTTCAATTCCTGAAAACTTTCTTCACATTTATCGTTCCATATAAACTTTTCATTCTTCCATGTAAGCTTTGTCAATGGTGTTACAATCCTTGAGAAATTTTGAACAAATCGGCGATAATATCCCGCTAATCCCAAGAAACTTCTTACCTCTGTTGGTGCTCTCGGTCTTTTCCAATTTGTAATTGCTTCAATCTTCGTTGGGTCCACTTTGATCCCTTCATTACTGACTATGTGTCCTAAGAACTGGATGTTAGATATATTTGATAATGTCATGGCTAATATGATTTATGTTTAGTTTTCAGATCTTACTTAAACAGGATAAATCAGTACTTACTGAAAGTCTGGACTTAAGGATATCAGTACTTATATTATCAGAAGATAATCATCAGAAGATGTATATCAGAACTTAAGTACTGAAGGACGTTCAGATAAGGACAGCAGCTGATTAAAGGAAAGAAGATCGAGATAAACATAAGAAGAGATATGTATGAAGAAGGAATTCTATGAAGAATAGAATACTTGGAAGAAAAGATATCTGATTGATATATTTTAGGAAGCAGAATTATATTCCATATCAATTAGCGATTATCTTGTAACTGTGTAGTATATAAACACACACATAGGGTTTACACTATAAGTGTTATCATATTCGAGAAGATTATTCATTGTAACCCTAGCAACTCTCGTGATATTTGTTCATCACTGAGAGGTAACATTTCCATACTGTAACAGAGTTTATTGTTTCAATAAAGTTTGTTTTCTGTTACTTGAGTTATAAAAGTTCGATTTGATTGTACTATACACTGTATTCACCCCCTCTACAGTGTGTGTGTGACCTAACAAGTGGTATCAGAGCCTGTCTGTTAACACACAAACAGTTTAAGATCCAAACACAATCATGTCTGACACAGAAACTCCAACTAAGCCCACCAAAACTGAAGAACCTCCAAAGACACAAATTCAAAGTCGGTATGAGACCATCAGAGGTCCCATATTGAGACCATCTAAATATGCCATATGGAAAGTGAGGATGACCATGTTTCTGGAAGCTACCGATCCAGAATATCTTGATAGAATCAAGGAAGGACCTCACAAACCAACCAAGCTCGCTGTTGCAGTTGCAGGTGAAGTAGCAAAGACTGTACCAAAGGAGAAGAGTGATTACACTGCTGAAGATATCGCATCAATTTCTAAGGATGCTAAGATACGACACTTACTGCATAGTGCCATTGATAATGTAATGTCAAACATGGTAATTAACTGCAAGACTGCAAAGGAGATATGGGATGCTCTGGAAACAAGGTGTCAGGGAACTGATACAATTAAGAAGAACATAAAGACAATGCTCACTCAAGAGTATGAACACTTTGACTCAAAGGCTAATGAGTCATTGACTGATTTATATGATAGATTTGTCAAACTCTTGAATGATTTGTCACTAGTTAATAAGGAGTATGATCTTGAAGATTCAAACCTTAAATTCCTGTTAGCTCTTCCTGAATGCTGGGATTTGAAGGCAACAACAATAAGAGACAACTACAATCTTGATGAAACAACTCTTGATGAAATTTATGGAATGCTCAAGACTCATGAACTTGAGATGGAACAAAGAAGCAAGAGGAAAGGTGGAAAGTCAAGGACAGTTGCTCTTAATGCTGAAGAAGAATCCCCCAAAGCACCTACCTCAAGGAAAGATAAGGGTAAAGCTCTTTTCATAAAGTCTGATACTGAGTCATCAAGTTCTGAAAGTGATGATGATTCAGAATCTGAAAGCTTGGCTGAGACGGATGCTGATGAAGAGATGATGAAGCTGTGTGCTCTTATGGTGAAAGGGATCACAAAGATTGCATACAGGAAGTTCAGGAAGGGAAAGAAGTTTTCCAGGAAAGGCACAAGTTCTGATAAGAAGAATTTTAGAAGATCTGAGAGCAGAGGAGGAAAGTCTGACAGAGGAGATTATACAAATGTCAAATTCTACAACTGTGGTGAAAAAGGCCACATATCTCCTGATTGCAAGAAAGTGAAGAGTGACAGCTCTTGTCACAAAGAAGAAAAGCTAGACAGACACCTCAGATTCTGAAAGTGAGGAGAATTATGCCTTGATGGCAAATGCTGATAAGGCAAGTGCTGAAAGCAGTACTGAAGCTGCTGAATCAAAGGTACCTCAAACTACTTATGCTTTTCATACTGATGATATTAATGAGTTGAAAAGATATCTTAAAACCATGTTTGTTAGTTATAGAGATCAAACTTTAACATGTGAAAGATTAACTTCTGAAAATCTTGGTTTTAAGAAAAGAAATGATTTCTTAGAAAATGAGTTAGTCATGTTCCATCAAACTCAGAAAGATAGAGATGATGCTTTTTATGTTGGGGATGAAGTGCTAAAAATGAATGAATCTCTAAAAACTGAGTTAGAAAAGGAAAAAGAAGTTATCAGGACTTGGACTAACTCTGGCAGAACAACTCAAAATTTGCTAAGTAGTGAAAACTGGAAAGAGGGCTTAGGTTATGGAGATGAGAAGAATGATAAAGGAACTGTAGAAATTAAGCCTGTTGTTGTTAAGCAAAAGCCAAAGTTAAAACCTGTTAAGTTTGTAGCTGTAAAGTCTAAAAATGAAAAATCAGAAGTTAAAAAGGAATTAACTTCTGACAAACTAAAACAAGAAAAGACAAGTGATATAAACATAGGCTTAATGACTAAGAAGCAGCTTAAGCATAAGCTGAAAGATGTTAAGAATGCAAACAAGGTAAAATCACCTAGGAAAAATAGGAATGGAAAGGAAGGTGTGAATAAAAGCAATGATTATAAGCCTGTTCCTAAAGCTCCTAGGAAAATGTGTCATAACTGTGGAAGTTCTAACCATCTGGCTTCTTTTTGCAGGAAGAATAAGAACATAAACTCCTTACCTTCAAAGTCAGGAGTTAAGAGTCAGTCTGTTAGATATAAGCCACAAAATCCTTATTTTCATTGTGGTAGTTTATGGCATTCCATTTATACTTGTAAGGAATATCATAGTTTGTACTATGATTATTATCAAATAAAACCTTCTTTAAAGAAAGTTGCCATTGTTCCTTCTAGTGTAAGTTCTGATTCAAAGTCTGATAGTGTAAATTCTGATAAGAAAATTGTTAACATAAACTCTGATGCTAAATCCGCTACAAATGTTAAAAAACTTAATAAGGCCAAAGGATCCAAGCAAGTCTGGGTCCTTAAAACTAATCATTAGTGGTCTTTGTGATTGCAGGGCAATATGAAAAATATCCTAGTTCTGGACAGTGGATGTTCAGGACATATAACTGGAAATAAAGCCCTGCTATCAGACTTTGTGGAGAAAGATGGCCCAAATATTTCTTATGGAGATGGCAACATTGGAAAAACATTGGGATATGGCAATATCAAACTTTGGAATGTCATCATTAAAGAAGTAGCTCTGGTCTCAGGACCTAAACACAATCTGCTGAGTATAAGTCAAATCTGTGACAGAGGTTATCATGTGGATTTCTTTGAGGAACACTGTGAAGTTGTAAGTAAATCTACAGGCAAAGTTGTTCTGAAAGGATACAGGCGTGGTAACATTTATGAAGCCAAGCTTTCAACAAGTGCTGATGGTTCTGCAATCTGTCTGATGAGTAGAGCATCAATTGAAGAAAGCTGGAATTGGCACAAGAAACTCTCTCATTTAAATTTCAACAATATAAATGAGTTGGTCAAGAAAGATCTTGTGAGAGGACTGCCAAAGTCAGTATTTGCTCCTGATGGCCTTTGTGATTCTTGTCAAAAGGCTAAACAAAGAAAATCATCATTCAAGAGCAAGACTGAATCATCAATTCTTGAGCCTTATCACCTACTACATGTTGATCTATTTGGTCCAGTAAATGTCATGTCTATTACAAAGAAGAAATATGCTTTGGTCATAGCGGATGAGTTCACCAGATACACATGGGTGTATTTCTTGCACACAAAAAGTGAAACTGCATCTATCTTGATTGATCATGTCAGGCAACTGGATAAATTGATCAAAGACTCAGTAAAGATAATAAGGAGTGATAATGGCACTGAGTTCAAGAATTTGATAATGGAAGAGTTCTGTAAAAACCATAGAATAAAGCAGGAATTTTCTGCTCCTGGAACTCCACAGCAAAATGGAGTTATTGAAAGGAAGAATAGAATTCTCATTGAAGCTGCACGTACAATGCTTGAGGAAGCAAAACTTCCAACCTATTTCTGGGCTGAAGCTGTGCAGACTACTTGTTTTACTCAGAATGCAACACTCATTAACAAGCAAGGAAAGACACCATATGAGATGGTGAAGAAAAAGAAGCCAAATCTGAAGTATTTTCATGTACTTGGATGCAAGTGTTTTGTTCTTTAGACTCATCCTGAACAGCTATCTAAATTTAATCTAAAAGCTGATGAATGAATCTTTCTTGGATATCCACTTTCCACAAAAGCCTTCAGAGTCTATAACTTGAGAACAAGAGTGGTCATGGAATCTATCAATGTCTCTTTTGATGATAAGAAGATTACTGGACTTGAAGATTTTATTGATCATGATCAGCTGAGATTTGAAAATGAAGACTCAAATTCTGATACTGAAAATCCTGACAATATAAGTCCTGATACTGCAAACTCTGATGGATTAAGCTCTAATATTATTGAAACTGTGGTGACTACGCCAAAGGAAGATGCACCTATGCAGGGGGAGCATACTCAAGATATTACCACATCTCAAGAAGTATCAGAACATACATCTGGCTCTTCAAGTTCTGATTCGTCAAGTTCTGATAAGCCAAGTTCTGATAGTACTGAAAATCTAAATTCTGGAGAATCCAACTCAGAGAGCATAGTTTCAGGGGGAGCATCAGAAAATGAAAATGAAGACAGCATGGATCATGGGGGAGCATCCAGTTCTAGAGAAAACCTTCCATCTGCAAGGAAGTGGACTAAATCACATACACCTGATTTGATAATTGGAAATCCTGATGCAGGTGTCAGAACTAGAACAGGTACTTCAAATGAATGTCTTTACAATTCTTTTCTTTCTCAGACTGAGCCAAAGAAAGTGGAAGAAGCTCTTCAAGATGCTGATTGGATGCAAGCAATGCAAGAAGAGTTAAATAAATTTTAAAGAAACCAAGTCTGGACCCTAGTGCCAAGACCAAAGAACAGATCTGTTGTTGGTACAAAATGGGTATTCAGAAACAAAACTGATAGTGATGACATAATTACAAGGAATAAGGCAAGGCTGGTTGCAAAAAAATATTCTCAACAGGAGGGAATTGATTATGATGAAACATTTGCACCAGTTGCTAGATTAGAAGCCATAAGGATATTTTTGGCTTATGCTGCTCACAAAAAGTTTAATGTCTTTCAAATGGATGTGAAAAGTGCTTTTCTCAATGGAGAATTGGAGGAAGAAGTATATGTTTAACAACCTCCAGGCTTTGTAGATTCCAAATATCCAGATTATGTCTACAGGCTTGATAAAGCACTTTATGGACTTAAGCAAGCTCCAAGAGCATGGTATGAGACTTTAGCTCAGTTTCTTCTGGAAAGTGGATTTAACAAAGGAACAATAGACAAAACACTGTTCTACCTCAACCATGGAAAGGACTTACTTCTGGTCCAGATATATGTTGATGATATCATTTTTGGTTCTACAAATGACAGACTTTGCAAGAAGTTTGCCAAATTAATACAGTCAAGGTATCAGATGAGTATGATGGGGGAACTTAGCTACTTTCTGGGCCTTCAAGTCAAGCAGAATGTAGAGGGCACTTTTATTTGTCAAACTAAGTACACCAGAAATTTGCTGAAGAAATTTGGAATGCAAGATTGTTCAAGTGCATCCACTCCCATGGCCACTGCAATAAAATTGGACAAGGATACTGGTAAATCAGTAGATATTACTGATTACAGAGGTATTATTGGCTCTCTACTCTATTTAACTGCTAGTAGACCTGATATCATGTATGCTACCTGTCTTTGTGCAAGATTTCAAGCAGATCCAAGAGAACCTCACTTAACAGCTGTAAAAGAATTTTCAAGTATCTTAAGGGAACAGCTGATCTGGGATTGTGGTATCCCAGAGAATCAGATTTTAAACTAATAGGTTACTCAGATGCAGATTTTGCAGGTTGCAAAATTGACAGGAAAAGCACAAGTGGAAGCTGCCAATTTCTTAGAGGCAGATTGGTTTCTTGGTTTAGCAAGAAACAAAAGTCAATTTCCACATCAACTGCAGAAGCAGAGTACATTGCTGCAGGAAGCTGTTGTGCATAAGGGAACATGTGGATGAAGGTACAGTGGAATTGCACTTTGTTCCAACAGATCAACAACTAGCAGATATCTTCACAAAACCACTGTGTGAAGCTACTTTTACAAGATTGGTAAATGAACTTGGAATGGTTTAAGGTTCTTTCTCTAAATCTGCTTATTTTTGTTCTGATGCATCAGACCTTATGATCAGTATTTACAGAAATTACTCTCTTTGTATATTCTGTGCTTAATTGAAAATTACTTAAGTACTGACTGGTGTCTGATGTGACTTTCTAAACTCTGATAGTGTTATATCTGTTTATGTAACTATTCAATCCTATGAGGATACCTGTGCTAGATGCTGACCTAGTAATCTTCAATATACTAGAGATCCCATGTTAGAAGTAATTATTTATGTGGAAATCCATTGACACAAGCAAATTCTGATATTGAGCTTCGTTAAGTTTACTTTGTCTATCTTATTACTAAGACTAAAACTAGAAGAATGCTTCTCATCTGTTAAGTTCTGATGTTAGTAAATCTGTTGAATGTACTAAGTGCTGATAAACCTCACTTATCAAAAGAAAAAGAAAAAGAAATAAAAATCAGGTATTCCTTTGAGGTCTAGAGTAAAAATGTGGAAGGGACGACCCAAGTGCATTGCTGGTATTAAGTAAATATGCATCAGAAAAGCAAAATATTTTCTTGGTGACTTTTCACACTCTATGATTACTGGAGAAATACTCTGATAATAGCATAAATTCTGATAAGCAGTCGTGACTCACTTACACTGAGAAGCCACTGTACAATGAAATTTAAAAAGATGCACAAAATTAGCACAAAACAGTTGAGGTGGACTCAAGCATGAACTCATTCAATAGTAGGCTTCAGAATAATGACAGATTTTTAGTAAAGTTTTAGTTATGCCTTATTTCTAAGATGTACTGAAGTGAATCAGACTTTACTCTTTGTCTGATATTTAGCTTAATGCACACACTAAACACTCCATATGAATAATGACAATTACTGTGGTGATCTATGTTATTTTAGATGAACAGTTTATGTGTCACATTGCATAAATTCTGAGGACAAGTTCTGATGATTAAGTTCTGAAGAATCTAAATCAAAATTTGTGTAAAGAATTACAAAGATAGGCATTCATTTTTTGAGTTAAGAAATCATGTTCTGATAACTGTTAAGTTCCGATATAAGTCTAAGTTCTGATATTAAATTCTGATTCTTTACTTGACTTATTTGTGGATAAAATTTAAAAACAGTCTCAGTTTAAATCAGAATATGTTGAAGTGGAAGATTAACAATCACTATATTTAGGGATAGTGGTACTCGTACATGCACAGTCATTTTTACTTGCTTCTTGTGCGCATTAAACCATGTTTTACCTTTCCAATGACTGTTTTTCTTTTTCCAAGTCTAGGGAGACGAGGTAGAATTAATTCTACCTGTCAGCATTAAATTCCTTGCGTCTCCTGGCATTCTTTTGCCTATATAAACACCCACTTCACATCAGCCTATACATCAATTCTTTTATCACAAACTCACCTTCATTTTCTTTATATCAAAAACGCCATGGTCAATTACAATATGTTTTTGAACTATGAAACATTCAACATGGAGCTGAGCTGTGAAGCCTGGCAGCAGGAATGGCACGTCACTGCCATTCCTGATGAGATATGGGACTCAGTTCCCCAGGAGGTACTCACCCACCTCCTATTCTTCTACATGGACTACCATCACCATCTGGAGCGATTGGAGGAGGAAAGGCGGGAAGCTCTCTGCCAGCAAGAGCGAATCATCAGACTCGCTATTCTGTTTGTCGAGAGTAGGAAGAAGAAATAATTTATTTTCTTCTTCCTGTTTTTCTTCATCGTCAGCCTTGCCCTGCTTCTTGAGCTAGGACACAGGCTGTTGATGTTAGGTTTAGAAGCTTAGGACAATCTTGTAAAGCTCTGATGTAATTTAAATTTCATGAATGTATTCTCTTGATATATTAATGGAATTTCCTTTTTCTTTGCAAGTTTTTGTCTCTGAGATGTTTGTAACTTAAGTGCACTGATAAATCCTGATATATCCATGTTCTGATGACCATTTCTATTTTGATTTAAATTAAATTCTGATCTTACAATTTCAGTACTTATTTACTTGATTTATTTTGGTCATTCTCATTCTTGAATTTTTCTCAGAATATTGGAGTTGCAGTGAAAAATAATTGAATAAGTGGGAACAGTTTAAATTTTGAATTAAAACTGATTTACCTCGTTTAATGGAATTACTGGGTAAGTGGAACGGTTTTTCCTTGAAAAACTGCAAGTGGGTAAGTAATGATTACTGTTTTCCCGTGCCCATTAAATATTCATTATTGCTGCATGTCTTACAGGTGTCCAACAGTTATATTTTTACCAAGTATAAGTAAGAGAGAGAGAAGATTATACAATCTTTTATTTACTTTTTCAACTTTATCTCTCTCTTTGCTTTTACTCTCTTTCATCTCCTGACGTTGGTTTTTCATACAGACATTTTATCAAACACCTAACAGGCACTCTTAAATCTCGATTTTTCTCATGGCACCTAAGGATTTGATCATTGATGGAGCTAAATTTGTTCCAAACAACTATGCTGCAATTCTCGATCATACTGAAGCTCCATCTGAGTTGCATTTTGTGCAAGATCTTCTTGCACACAGTGAAATTGGGTATGCATTGACCCAACCTTCAGTCTTTTCAAGCCAACAAGTTCTGACATTTTGGCGGACTGGGCACTTTGATAATGGTGGTACACATGGTACTCCCAGTATTGTTTTCGAAGTGGATGATTCTACACATGTGGTAACTCCTGGTACAATTCGAAAGGCTCTACATTTACCAGAAGGATGTACTTTTTCAACCCCGGAGGAATCAGCTCTTCAAGAGTTAATGGCTAGTTTGGGGTATGAGCAGAGTTTGGCAAAGCTTGGGCAGTTGAAACGGGCTCATATCAGAAAGGAATGGAGCTTCTTCTTCGACTGCATCACTAAAGCTTTTGGGAATAAGTGTTCCAACTTTGATGCCATCTCTATAATGAGTCAGCACATTAGGTATGCTATCATAAACCAAACTCATTTTGATTTTGCAAATGCTGTGATAGGTTTTATTGGGGATAGGATGACAAAAGATAGGAATGTAGTTTACTTTGCTAGATTCTGTCAGCTTATATATAGTTTCTGTTGTGCTGATGAACCCCAACTTTATAGTACCTTAACTCCACCATTCAAAATTGCAAAACGAGCCTTTAATGACTTGGTAAATGCTGATCTTAAGAAAAGTGTGGTTAGACCTTTACAGATTCCTCAGTCTGTAAAACAGATCTTGGTAAATGCTGATCCTGAAACCTATAGATCTGTTTATTCTGATATCCAACCTACCACCACATCTCAAACACCATAGCAACCAACAGAACATACCACTCATACTACTCAACCATCCCTCAGAACATATCTCAAATTATATCTCTCCACTTCATAGACAGCTCAACCCTCATCCTCAGCACCTACTGTGAAGCCTTCATCTTCCAAACCTAAGAGGATAAAGACTGTTCCTCAAACACCTCAGAAGAGAAGGAGGATTGTTTTGAGAGATGAATCTGACAGTGAGGAACAGGTTTCTACATCAGAACCTGTTGTCAAAGAAGCTGAGAAAGTTCATTCTCAGAAGGATTCTGGAATTGGGGGATCTAAGCTTCTCAAAAGACTTAGAAGAATGACTGAAGCTCCAAAGGAATCCCCACCTTCAAAGAGATACAAGAAACAGAGAGCTAAAAGGCCAGTTTCAGATGATGAGGAAGCAACAGCTAAGGAAGGAGATTATTCATTATAACTGATAAGACACTGAAGGGGAAGGATGATGAAAAGGATGATCAAGGAAACCCGGGAATGGGTAGAGGTCATAGTCAAGGTAGAGGTTTCTCATCAAGAAAAGATGAAATCACAAGTCACAGGACAAGTTCTGATGCTGGAAAAAGAATTATTTCTGCTACTGGTAAAAGGATAAGTTCTGATGAACTTTTAGATCTTGATGAAGAAATGTCAAGACAGTTATTTCTTCAGGAAAATCCAGGAATGGACTTGGAGAGTCTAATGGAAGAAGAAGCCAGACTTAAATTAGAAAAAGTCACATCTAAATCTGAAGCTTCTGGTTGAAAGATACTTCCAAAACTCAAGGGCATTGTGATAAAAGAAAGGACAAATTATGAAGCAACCATGGTTAAATCACAACTGCAGATAGATCCAAGGTCCAAGGGCAAAGAGAAAGTTGGTGAACCTATCAAGGTTTATGTGCCTCCTGTGAATGAAGAAATTACTGATGAAGATGCTAATCTTGCTCTGACTTCAAGAAAAGTTCTTAAGACAACCTCTGACATGGCTCACGTTGTTCAGAGTCAAGAGATAATTAGTTCTGATATTTGGAAGAAGCAAGTAACCTCTGACACATCTCAAGTTAACTTGATATCAGAAGATAAATCAAAGACACTCCTACCAGGATTCACTAAATCAAAATAGACTCAACCTTTGAAGACTGCTGCAAGTGGTTTTGAAGCAAGAGTAGTTACTGGAAAGGAAGCAAGAGACAAAACTGGATTGGGAAGTGCTGATGAAAGAAGAATACAGAACACTACCAATGATCCAACTTCCTTGAGTGAACCAGGAATTGGAGCAACTCCTGAGAGATTGAATCAACTAGAATCTGTGCAAATGGTTTACCATACCTACTTGAAAGAACACATCCTATTGTACTTCATGACAGATGGTAGGGTTTATCATATAAGGGAAAATACCATTCCTTTGAAGTATTTTGAAGAACTGGAGCATGTATTATTCTTACTTCAAGTGAATGACTCAATAATAGAAAGTACTGCAAACTATTTGAAGAATCAGATTCAGATTCAGAAAAGGCTTTATTCTGTTAAGTCTGACAGCACATATCTTCCAAAGTACAGAGATCACAAGGGTGATATAGTTGAAATGAAGCCCAATACTGCTAAGATTATAACTACTTTTCTGGGTTACAGGGCTGTGGAATTCAATCTAGAGTCTGATAAGGCATATTTGATCAGACTGGATCAGGATATAAGAAAAGCTAAAATTAATGGTCGCAGGGCTGCAATCTTTCAAATTGGTGAAGATACAGCAGAACTTAAAGATGTTAAAAGGAGGATGATTGATGAACTTAGATATGCTGAGAAATGTTTGTTGAAGAACTATCTCAGAACAACTCCTGACATCAGAGAGATCAGAAGATGAAGCCAAGTCAAGATCTACAACTACTTAAATTCTGATATGAATACAGACTGAAGTTGTTATCAGAAGTTAAAGATTGGTAAAGCTTTAAGGACTGTAAGTTTTAGTTATTGTTAGTGTAGGTGCCCTAGAGGCAATACATTATTCTTTTATCTTTATGTCAGTTGATCATTCAATAAATGTATTTATTATGACCTTAATTACTGCGATATTTTGTTAGCATAATAAATGTCCTTAGAATCATGATACAAATTGTATAGTTTAAGTACATGACTTGAACTTGAGATTATATAATATATCATATTCTTAAAGGTCCCTAGTCGAGTATTATTATATAGGACAATAATAATACATAGATAGACTAGTATGTTGTTTGACAAGATAACCACATCTCATTGGTTATAAGTATAGGGATACTAAAGTCAATACATAGGTACATGTGAGAGTACATGGTACCGGACAGACCCACAGTGAGATTCTTCATGTTTAATAAAGTCATAAGAAAGACTCACAGTGATAATGGTGTAACGATCCTTTGACTTGAAATCATTATATTTCTATACGAGGATTAATATACTTTGACTACATTAAAAGTTACTTTTGATCGGGTGATGATAAAAGTGGACATCGGGTATATCATGAGTCGTATGAGAAATATGAATGATAGATAAAGGATTTAACCCTCCTATAATTAGGAGAGATATTATTGGCCTCTTGATTGAGTGAGATTATAAAAGCATGGCCATGCTCAAATAATGATTTGTCTCGATAATCTACTCATGGATCAAGTAAACCCAGATTAAATGTTGAAGAGGATGACTAAATACATGCCTCGAGTTTAATCTATAATATGTATGGTTAAAGGGATTATATTACATGAAAAACATTAATCACGAAAGGTTTTGTCTAATCACGATTTAATTATTGTTTAATTGGGTAACAATGATGTATTACTAGATACCACTCATTGTTTATAATTTTATTAGAGAATAAAATTATTGCCAATTAAATAATAGCCTATAGGGTCGCACAAATAGAGCACTTAATGGAATAGTTAATTTAAATTATGGATTTAAATTAATTGATGATTATTTGAATTTTATTATAATTAAGTAAGACTTAATTGAGATAATATAAATTCGAATTAAAAGGAATGTTTTTGTCCATAAGAATTAAGTATGACTTAGTTATTAATTAAATAATAGAAATTCGTTTTTATTATTTAATCCAATACCTACTAGGGTTGGGCTTTGCTATTATGGGCCTTTTTAATCAGTCATTATAAATAGATAATGAGAGGTTAAAGAGGCTTGTACGTTTTTTAAGAAAACCCTAGCAGCAAAGAGAGGCAGAGGCAATTCAGATCGTCAAGAAGGAGGCTAGTACATCCATTCCATAGTCAAGTTCGTGAGACGTTCTTGAAGGTGCTCGTGTGGATACCATAGAGGTGTTTCTCCGAGAGGTAGACACAAAGCGTGATAGCTAGAATCTCCGTTGAGTTCGTGAAAGTTAATCTCTTGAAAGGTATGATTCGTTATCTCCATAATCTGCCCATAATTATACATGGATCCTGTTTTTGGGTTTCGAAATTTTTGTATTATTTACGTTTATCCGCTGCGTTTTATGCCTTCGGAACCCAACAATGGCATCAGAGCTACGTGTATAAGGGGCTGATTTGGTTACGTGTTTACTGTATTTTTACAAGTATGCATGTGTGATGAGTCTGCCATGATAACAGTTATGTTATATGAGTCTGCCATGATAACAGTTATGTTATATGAATGATATGATGAATCTGTTAATGATCTATATGATGATACTAGTATGTTTAAGATCTGCCATAACTCATATGTATGCGATCTCTTAAAATATGTATACTGATACACATTTTTGGTAACTGGGATATGGATTGTGTGTATACTGATACATGCTTCTGGAATAGTATTCTGATACATGTTTTTCTAGTATTCTGATACTTGATTTTGCAAAAATTTCCGCCATCGGGGGGCTCGCTGCCCCCCAAACCCCCCCAGGTCGATCCGCGTGCTTAGGGTTTCGTTTTTAATTTGTGCTTATGACATATGCTTTACTTATTTATTATTCTTGATTAGATCATGATAAGTGATAAATAGTATGTCATCTTTATATGATCTATCATGTTCTTTAATGGTTACTTGAGCATGGTGCATAGTTATGGCCTTAAGACCTTAGTTGTAATGGTTTATTCTTTTGGTTTATAATAAATACGACTTGCATGTCATTTTCTATTTGTAGTTGTTTTATCTCGAATGTAACTCGAGTTCTTTTGTAAGTTCATTAGTATAATTCTTAATGTAACATCCAAGAAGGACAAGGGAAAGAGGAGGCATCCTATGGAGGCCAAGGAGACAATGGAAGCAATAGAGAAGACATATGTAATAGTTATTTTTACACCATAGATTGACCTTGATCTTTTCATTAGCCTGAAAAGATCACATAGGATTGGGCCATAACTATTGCACGTTTACTTTACGTACTTTTCATATGATGTATAAATAGTATGTGTAGAGTAGAAAATGCATGTTTTAATTAGATTAATGATGCATGTATGTATTAGATACATCACCCATGCCATGCCTTTAAACAAGATAAAATCTGTAACGACTCAAGATTTAAAATTAACAAACGATCATGAGATTCTCGTGTTTATGAAACACGGAATAAAATACGAATTTTCTTTATTTCTGACATGGGGCGATTTTGTCAACAACGGGTTCATAGAACTTGTAAGGCTGTGGGTTTTAAGCGAGACCGATGTGACTCCTCCACTACCTGGAAATCAAACCATTGACGAGTATTGATTTGAAGTATTTTATTCAAGGAAAAATTGGGAATCTCTTTATGATGGGATCATGATCGTTCTAAATTAAAAATCCCTAAGTAAAAATATTAAGTTTTAATCAGATGCTTTCCAATGAATGAACACTCATTAAATCCTAGATCGATAAGGGGAAGGCCTGTCAGTGGCAGGGGACTCCTATCTATCATGGTGAAATGCGACGAATATAAACGGTTATATTCAGACGTTGTATCATTGGGTCTAACTTAACTGAGTCATCATAATAAGGTGAATATAAACGGTTATATTCAACTATTATGAACTTAGAAGCATAGAGTTTGGTTAAAAATCTATTAGATAGATAAGATCAATTGTTGTTCACCAAATTATCCAAGAATTATATATGATATAATTGACAACTGTTGTCTACCTATATAATCATGTTTTCAGGATACCAGTGGTTGACTTAGAACATGACGAAATATGGATCTTGGCTCACTAGAAAGATTTATGGGATATACTTTCCGAATTAATAGTTAGGGCTATTAATTTGATAAAAAAATAGTGGGAGATATATTACGAATATATCATAATCATATGAACATAAAATTTTAACTCAGACAATCTAATGTTTATTTTGCGCTTTTATTATTGTAGATACTGAGTAATGGCAAACAACCCAAACACACTATCCGTACGTTCAGTCCTTGAGAAGGACAAGCTGACAAGAGGAAACAACTTTCTAGACTGGCAGAGGAATTTGAGGATTGTCCTCAGGCAGGAGCGCAAGCTTCATGTCATTGATATTCCTCCTCCAGGCCCCCTTCCTGAGGGTGCTACTGCTGATGAACGAGCAGCACGCACAAGGGATGAGAATGATGCAAATGATATTGCATGTCTTATGTTGGCAACTATGAGTGCTGAGCTTCAAAGACAGCATGTGCATATGGATGCATATACTATCAATGAGCACTTACAAAGCATGTTTGCAAGCCAAACTCGTTAAGAAAGGTTCAACACGAGTAAGTCACTTTTTAATTGTAAACAAGGGGCGAGTGAACCAGTTGGCCCACATGTTTTGAAGATGATTGGTTACATTGAGTACCTTGAAACTTTGGGTTTCCCGATTGGTCCGGAAACTGGTATTGACCTAATCATGAATTCTTTGAACAACAAATTCACTCAGTTTGTTGTGAACTACAATATGAATGAATTTGACAAAACACCTACTGAATTATTGCATATGTTGAGAACATATGAGACCAACATGAAGACAGCTGAACCTGCTCCCATACTGATGGTGGGAAATAAAGGTAAGGCCAAAGGGAAGGGCAAATGGAAGGGTAAGAAAAAGATTGGATCTGATTCTACACCCAAGCCAAAGTCAGGTCCCAAACAGGCTTTAAAGCCTAAAGGTGGTGTGGCCAAGGGTGAATGTCACTACTGTAAGAAAGATGGTCACTGGAAGAGAAACTGTCCAATTTACTTGGAGGATCTGAAGAAAAAGAAAGCAGTTCAGATTTCTGGATCAGGTATTTATGTTATAGAAGTCAATTTGTCTATTTCTACATCTTGGGTATTTGATACTGGATGTGCTTCTCACATTTGTATAAATGTGCAGGGCCTGCAGAGAAGTAGAACTTTGGCTAAGGGAGAAGTGGACCTAAGAGTAGGCAATGGAGCAAAAGTTGCTGCTTTAGCTATAGGGACTTATTATTTATCTATGCCCTTTGGGCTTGTTTTAGAACTAGAAGACTGTTTTTACATGCCTGCGATTCGCAGAAACATTATTTCTGTTTCTTGTTTGGACAAGAAAGGTTTTTCGTTTACAATAAAGAACAACAGTTGCTCTTTTGCTTTGAATGATTTAACCTATGGTATTGCGCGTTTATTTAATGGTTTATATGTTCTTGATTTAGATAACCCTGTTTGTAATATAGAAAACAAACGACTTAAAATGAATGACTCAAATCAAACATACCTCTGGCATTGTCGTCTAGGCCACATAAATGAGAAACGCATATCCAAATTACATAAGGATGGATACTTGGATAAGTTTGATTTTGAATCATACCAAGAATGCAAATCTTGTTTGCTTGGTAAGATGACTAAAGCCCCTTTCACTGGTAAGGGTCAAAGGGCCACTAAACGTCTGGAGCTAATACATAGTGATGTATGTGGCCCAATGCGTGTAATGGCTAGAGGAGGCTACTACTACTTCATAACATTTACTGATGATTTCAGTAGATATGGATATGTATATCTTATGAAGAACAAATCCGATTCTTTTGAAAAATTTAAAGAATACAAGGTTGAAGTAGAGAAGCAAATTGGCGGAGATGCAAGTATTAAGATCTTACGATCCGATCGTGGGGGTGAATACTTAAGCACCGAATTTAGAGAGTATTTGAAAGAGTGTGGTATTGTATCACAACTCACTCCGCCAGGAACACCTCAATGGAATGGAGTTTCAGAGAGGAGAAATCGCACCTTGTTGGACATGGTGCGATCGATGATGAGTCATGCAGATCTTCCAATTAGTTTCTGCGGTTACGCTCTAGAAACATCGGCTTTCACACTTAACCGTGTTCCTACTAAGAAGGTTCAAAAGACTCCATATGAGATATGGAAAGAGAAACGGTCAGGCATGAACTTTATGAAAGTTTGGGGATGTAAGGCGTTTGTGAAACGTCAAGAATCTGACAAGCTTGGACCTAAATCCGAAGAGTGCATTTTTGTAGGATACCCTAATGAAACAAAGGCATATTATTTTTATAGTCCTTCTGAGCAGAAAGTGTTTATTGCTCGAGATGCTGTCTTCATGGAAAGAGATTTTGTTTCCAAAAGAAACAGTGGGAGAACTATAGATCTCGATGAAGATCGAGAACCGCAAAATAGCATTGAACCTGAAGTGGAACAAGAGCAGAATAATGATAATGCTCAACAAACACAGGTTGTTCGTAGATCTGGTAGATTTTGCCATGAGCCAGAGAGATATGGATTTCTCATGACTCAGTGTGGTGATTTGATGCTCATAGATGAAGATGAGCCTCTCACATACCAAGATGCTATGAACAGTCCAGACTCTAAGAGATGGCTTGAAGCCATGAAATCCGAGATAGATTCCATGTACGAAAACCAAGTATGGACTTTGGTTGATCCACCTGAAGGGGTAAAACCCATAGGGTGCAAATGGGTTTTTAAGAAGAAAAAGGGCATGGATGGAAATGTTCAGACCTATAAAGCTAGGCTGGTTGCAAAAGGTTTCAAACAAATTCATGGTATTGACTATGATGAAACTTTCTCACCAGTGGATATGGTCAAGTCTATAAGGATTTTACTTGCCATTGCAGCATTCCATGATTATGAAATCTGGAAAATGGATGTCAAAACAGCCTTCCTTAATGGAAGCCTTGAAGATGATGTGTACATGACACAACCTGAGGGTTTTGTCGATCCAAGGAATGCTGGCAAGGTATGTAAATTACGTCGATCCATTTATGGATTGAAGCAATCCTCTAGGAGATGGAATATCCATTTTGATGAAATAGTCACAGAGTATGGCTTTGTTCAAAATGAAGATGAACCGTGTGTTTACAAGAAGGTTAGTGGGAGCTATGTGGCATTCATAGTACTATATGTTGATGATATACTACTAATGGGGAATGACATACCTTCTCTAAAGGCTGTTAAGACTTGGTTAGGGAGCAATTTCTCCATTAAAGACTTAGGAGAGGCATCCTACATTCTAGGAATGAGGATCTATAGAGAAAGATCTAGAAGGATGATCGGTCTAAGTCAGAGCACATACATTGATAAGGTTTTACATCGTTTTGGAATGCAAAATGCAAAAAGGGGATATGTCCCCGTGTCTGAAGGGATAACGATCTCTAAGGACTAGTGTCCGAAATCATTGGATGAGAAGGACCACATGAATAAAGTTCCATATGCTTCAGCAATTGGATCTATCATGTATGCAATGGTATGTACTCGCCCAGATGTCTCGTATGCTTTGAGCATGACGAGCAGATACCAGTCTAATCCGGGTGAAGGTCACTGGACGGCAGTTAAGAATATTCTTAAGTACCTGAAAAGAACTAAAGATTCATTCTTGGTGTATGGAGGAGAAGAGAAACTCGTTGTAAAAGGTTACACCGATGCAAGTTTCCAAACAGACAGAGATGATACTGTATCACAGTCTGGTTTTGTGTTTTGTCTAAACGGAGGTGCTGTAAGCTGGAAGAGTTCAAAGTAAGAAACAATAGCTGATTCTACAATGGAGGCTGAGTACATTGCAGCTTGTGAAACAGCTAAGGAGGCCGTTTGGATTCGAAAGTTCATTTCTGATTTGGGAGTGGTTCCATCGATCGCAGATCCCATTGATCTATACTGCGATAATAATGGAGCCATTGCACAGGCTAAAGAACCTAGATCACACTCCCGGGCTAAATATATACTCAGGAGATTTCACCTTATTCGAGAGATTAATGAAAGGGGTGATATACACATATGTAAAGTGCATACAAATGATAACATTGCAGACCCACTGACCAAAGGCTTGTCGCAGCAGAAGCACGATGGTCACACTAGTTCCATGGGTATTAGATGTATGGGTGATTGGCTCTAGTGCAAGTGGGAGATTGTTAGTGTAGGTGCCCTAGAGGCAACACATTATTCTTTTATCTTTATGTCAGTTGATCATTCAATAAATGTATTTATTATGACCTTAATTACTGCGATATTTTGTTAGCATAATAAATGTCCTTAGAATCATGATACAAATTGTATAGTTTAAGTACATGACTTGAACTTGAGATTATATAATATATCATATTCTTAAAGGTCCCTAGTCGAGTATTATTATATAGGACAATAATAATACATAGATAGACTAGTATGTTGTTTGACAAGATAACCACATCTCATTGGTTATAAGTATGGGGATACTAAAGTCAATATATAGGTACATGTGAGAGTACATGGTACTGGACAGACCCACAGTGAGATTCTTCATGTTTAATAAAGTCATAAGAAAGACTCACAGTGATAATGGTGTAACGATCCTTTGACTTGAAATCATTATATTTCTATACGAGGATTAATATACTTTGACTACATTAAAATTTACTTTTGATCGGGTGATGATAAAAGTGGACATCGGGTATATCATGAGTCGTATGAGAAATATGAATGATAGATAAAGGATTTAACCCTCCTATAATTAGGAGATATATTATTGGCCTCTTGATTGAGTGAGATTATAAAAGCATGGCCATGCTCAAATAATGATTTGTCTCGATAATCTACTCATGGATCAAGTAAACCCAGATTAAATGTTGAAGAGAATGACTAAATACATGCCTCGAGTTTAATCTATAATATGTATGGTTAAAGGGATTATATTACACGAAAAACATTAATCACGAAAGGTTTTATCTAATCACGATTTAATTATTGTTTAATTGGGTAACAATGATGTATTACTAGATACCGCTCATTATTTATAATTTTATTAGAGAATAAAATTATTGCCAATTAAATAATAGCCTATAGGGTCGCACAAATAGAGCACTTAATGGAATAGTTAATTTAAATTATGGATTTAAATTAATTGATGATTATTTGAATTTTATTATAATTAAGTAAGACTTAATTGAGATAATATAAATTCGAATTAAAAGGAATGTTTTTGCCCATAATAATTAAGTATGACTTAGTTATTAATTAAATAATAGAAATTTGTTTTTATTATTTAATCCAATACCTACTAGGGTTGGGCTTTGCTATTATGGGCCTTTTTAATCAGTCATTATAAATAGATAATGAGAGGTTAAAGAGGCTTGTACGTTTTTTAAGAAAACCCTAGCAGCAAAGAGAGGCAGAGGCAATTCAGATCGTCAAGAAGGAGGCTAGTACATCCATTCCGTAGTCAAGTTCGTGAGACGTTCTTGAAGGTGCTCGTGTGGATACCATAGAGGTGTTTCTCCGAGAGGTAGACACAAAGCGTGATAGCTAGGATCTCCGTTGAGTTCGTGAAAGTTAATCTCTTGAAAGGTATGATTCGTTATCTCCATAATCTGCCCATAATTATACATGGATCCTGTTTTTGGGTTTCGAAATTTTTGTATTATTTACGTTTATCCGCTGCATTTTATGCCTTCGGAACCCAACAGTTATCTAGTCTAATTCTCATGCATTTGTACTTAATGTTTTTGACATCATCAAATATCTGTTAAACTTGTATATTATGCTAATTTACAAGTTGGGGGAGATTGTTTGATATATTTGATAATGTCATGGCTAATATGATTTATGTTTAGTTTTCAGATCTTACTTAAACAGGATAAATCAGTACTTACTGAAAGTCAGGACTTAAGGATATCAGTACTTATATTATTAGAAGATAATCATCAAAAGATGGATATCTAAACTTAAGTACTGAAGGACATTCAGATAAGGACATCAACTGATTAAAGGAAAGAAGATCGAGATAAACATAAGAAGAGATATACATGAAGAAGGAATTCTATGAAGAATAGAATACTTGGAAGAAAAGATATCTGATTGATATATTTTAGGAAGCAGAATTATATTCCATATCAATTAGCGATTATCTTGTAATTGTGTAGTATATAAACACAGACATAGGGTTTACACTATAAGTGTTATCATATTCAAGAAGATTATTCATTGTAACCCTAGCAGCTCTCATGATATTTGTTCATCACTGAGAGGTAACAGTTCCATACTATAACAGAGTTTATTATTTTAATAAAGTTTGTTTTCTGTTACTTGAGTTATAAAAGTTCGATTTGATTGTACTATACACTGTATTCACCCCCTCTACAGTGTGTGTGTGTGACCTAACACTGCACTTCCTGTAACCAAAACTCACACTTTGAGAATTTGGCATATAACCTCTTTTTCCTTAAAATCTCCAAAGCTGTTCTCAAATGTTCTGCATGATCCTCTTCTGTCTTTGAATAAATCAAAATATCATCTATAAACACAATAACAAACTTGTCCAGCTATTCCTTGAAAATTCTGTTCATCAGGTCCATGAATGCTGCCGGGGATTGGTCAACCCAAATGACATCACTAAGAATTCATAATGTCGGTACCTCGTTCTGAAAACTGTCTTTGGTATATCCTCTGGCTTGATCTTTAGTTGGTGATATCCCGATCTCAAATCGATCTTAGAGAAGTACTTGGCTCCTTTTAATTGGTCAAACAAATCATCAATCCTTGGCAACATATACTTGTTCTTGATTGTAAGCTTGTTGATCTCTCGATAGTCGATACACAGTCTCATGCTCCCATCCTTCTTTTTGACAAATAGTACCGGTGCACCCCACAGGGATATACTGGGTCTGATTACTCCTTTCTCTAACAACTCTTGTAATTACTTTGCTAGTTCCTTCATCTCAATGGGCGCCATTCTGTACGGGGCCTTGGATACTGGTTCCGTTTCAGGTGCTAAGTCGATCGCAGACTCAATTTCTTTATCTGGAGGAAGTCCTGGTAACTCATCGGGAAATACGTCTGGAAATTCATTGACTACTGGAACATCTTCAAGTTTTGTTGGTTCCTGACTTCAATCAATCACATATGCAACGAAATGCTCGCATCCCTGTCGTAGTAACCTTTAGCTTGGATCAGCGTTAAGAACTTCTTTGCTTGTTTCTGGCCCTTAAATGTTACCATCCTTTCGTATGGCGTCTTCACCATTACCTTATTATTTCGACAATCTATCTGGGCATCATGTTTAGATAACCAATCCATCCCTAATATAACGTCAAACTCTCCTAGCTTAAATGGTATCAAGTCCACACAAAACTTACTACCAGAAATCTCAAGTTCACAATTCCCACAAACTTGATTAACAGATATACGTTCTTGATTTGCTAATTCCACAGTCATTACTTCATTTAAATACTCAACTGGATAATTTAACTTACTAAAAAAATCTTGAGAAATATAAGATCGAGTTGCCCCTGAATATATTAACACTTTGGCACATAAAAAATTCACATTAAGCGTACCTGCCACGACATCAGTATCCTGGATAGCGTCTTTTATAGACATATCAAAAACTCTAGCCCTTAGAGTCTCATTCACTGCTGGAGTAGATCCCATAATTCTCAATGCATGGCTGACTGGGGCTGATGTCTTGCAATCCCTGGCTATATGTCCTGGCTTCCCACATTTAAAGCATGTAAATCCAATAGCTGGAACCTTAACTGCTGGATTCCGGGTAGGCTGATCCTTGTTTACTGGTTCTCTCGCTGGCTGCTTGCGGCATTCCTTCGAATAGTGCCCTTTCTGATTACACTTAAAAAAACTACATTTAACTTTTTACAAACTCCTCCATGTTTCTTCCTACATACCTGACAATCTGGAAAAGTTAACCTCAACTGATTTGGCTGATTCACATTGACTGGACGGTTGCCCTGGCCTCCGTCGCCTGCATTTTGCTTCTTGAAATTAAAATTTCTCCTTGGTTAAAACTTGCCCTTCTTAAAATTTGGAAACTTCCCTGGTTGTGACTGTCCTTCATTTCCTTCAAACTTTCTCTTCTTACTTTCCTTTTCTTTCTGTGATATCTCACTCTCAGTTTCTGCAATCATGGCCTTCTGTACAACTCCTGCATAGGTATCCAATTCAAATATGGCTACCTTCCCTCTAATCCATGGCTACAGACCTTGCTGGAACCTCTTGGCCTTCTTCCTATCAGTATCTACATATGATGGCACATACCTTGATAATTCTTCAAACATACTCTCATAATCAGCTACCGACATATTTCCTAGCTTTAACTCTAAAAACTTCAGCTCCATCTGATCCTGAACAAACTGGGGAAAATACTTTTCTAAAAACAATTCTTTGAACCTCTCCCAAATAATAACATATGTACCTTCCAATGTCTTCACAGTCTCCCACCAATAGGTAGCCTCATTCTTTAAATAATAACTTGCAAACTCCACCTTCTGTTCTTTCTTCACTTTAACTAAAGCAAACGACTTCTCTATATGACGACCTCCAAACCCGGGGTCTAGATTTGGGGGTCACTAGCCAATAAACCAAAATAAAATAATCACAGCGGAATAATATAATAAATATGATCCCTTGCATGCAACTGGATCGATCACAGGTTATAGTATGGAACAGGCACTAATACAAACCAACTGTTATTACAAACCATAAGTCTAATTAATTTTACAATTTATTCAAAATTTATTACAGACCTCTAGACTAGTTAAGCGTCCCAAACTGTCTACTCGGAAAACACACCAAACTATCTACAAGCACACAACCTCTGGTCAGACCTGGAACTTAAGCTTGCCCTGGCCTAGCTGAAAGAATCAGGATATGAAACAAGTATGAGCGAAAGAAATGCTCAATAAGCAGTAAATAGCTTATGATTTTGAACAACAACAATAATATATCTGATGAACAAAACCAAACCACAATACCTGAACAGTATCAAAACTGATATATATATGATAATAAACAATATTTACAATATATTTTGTTTTGGGATTGGAATCCTCGAATGACGGTGTGTTACCGCCGATGATCAGCCGCGGAGCAACACCGGTATGTCGAAGCATATCCAACTAAACAAAAGGTACCCAAGGCACATATCGGCCTAGCAAGGTGTTATATCATGTATAACACATAGCTCATGCTAGACCGCCGCCACGACCTCTTACGCAACCATCCAACCCATAAAAACATTTTTCTGTCAAAGGAGTCGAATCAAAGTACATTCTTAACCACATAACTCCCCATTTCTCATGGTCCGGAGTTATCTCAATAACCAATGGTGAAATAACCAGAACAATTAGTTATTCGCTAATCTCAATTCAAAGCTTCACTGTATAGATTAATTTATAGCGAAATGTAAAAACATTTAACTATTCTAAACTTAGAATAGTAAGAAATTGAAAGAATAAAATTCGGAGTCAATATCACTTGAATGATAAATGAAGATATAAATACTTGCATAATATGATTCAAAATAAACGTCACTTGAACGATAAGTGAAGTTAGGGTACTTGCCTGGTATGCTCTTTAATCTCTTACTATATGTATGCCTATAGCTGCCGACTACTATCTTCGTCAAACACTTGACCGCACTCCTTGCTACTCGATTCAATAAACAAAAGGACTATCTTAATTGACAGGACCAAACTCAATCGATGTAACTATACGTCCTGACATCTACCCGATCATTTATAACTAAGCATGGTATTTTAAAACTATAAACATATAGCATGCATATCACATAGCATGTAATCATGGTATTCATATATCACATAACCACATATTTCATATAACATATAAGTCAGATCATTAAAAGATATGTCTCAGTGTGTTCAGAATGAAAATCGAGTCACTATTAGCATTTACCGATTAAATACCGACTCAAACTAATACACAAATCAAATGACGTTGCAATACAAAAGAAATTAGGACTCAAAAGTATTTTTACTAAAAGCGTAATATTTTTCTGAGTCTGTACGCGTTCCTTTCGTATTAAACGGACGAATGGTTTATTTATTATAAATAAAATAAGAAATTAATGGAAATTAATCAATTAATAATAATATTAATTGATTTTTAAATACCAAAATATAATTTTTAAAAGCCTAAAAATAATTTTTAGAAATTATTTGAATTAATTATAAATAATTTACATTTATTTAACTATTTATAAATGAAATTAATTGATTAAATGATTTTTAATTGATTAATTATATTCATAAATAATTAACTAAAATGTATTATAAATAATTAAATCAAATTAGATTTTTGAAAATATTAAAAGAAAATAATTTTAAGAATTTAAAGTAATTAAGAAAATAATTTTTAGAATTTTAAAAATATTAGTAAATGATTTTTAAAAATGATTTTTAGAAATAAAAATGATTTTTGAATTAAAAATAAAAAAGAAAACTGTACAAATAGGTTTTTGAAAAGAGAATTGGGGGAATTCAGATTAAATGCAAGTCAGGAAAACGGGTTAAACCGGGTCGTTCATGACCCGTCCGGGTCGGGCATGAACTCACCGGTTTCTGGGATTAAACCCAGTTTCCAGTGGTTTTAGCCGGACTCCGGCGAGTCCCGAACCTCACCGAAACACTCTCCTTTCCTTCCGAAATCAATCCAAACTCACACTGCTCCATCTACACACCTCACTCGAAGCCACAAACACAACAACAACCCTCAGACTCCCGATTCCGACCAAGCTCGACTAAAAACCGGCGGAACTCCGGTTCGGCTAGAAACTCAATCAAAATCAATGATATAATTACGAAAATAAAGCTTACAAGGCAGAAAATCTAATACAACAGTCCATAGCATCAATTCATAAACGATTAGGCTTGAATTTAAATAAAAATGAGCACTGAAATTAAGCAAAACGACGAACGTCGATTTTGCGAAATACAGCACCTTAATTAATGATGTTGGTGTCAAAAGATCGGCTCCGAGATGCTCTATGATTTGGTACCAATTTTGTCAACAAACGATTACTGCAGATGGATCAATCGATCGAATATGTTCAAGAACAGACCCTAACCCCCATTTTCTATTTTCTGAATTTTTTTATATATTTTTAGAAAATTTTGAAAATAAAATGAATAAAATAAATATAACCTGGTATTTATATTTTTACAAAAATTATATCCCAAAATAAATTAAGGGTGTTTTTATCCCCTAATTATATTAATTAGGGCCCCAAATAATAATTACGGGGAATAATTTTAAAAACGATAAAATACAAAATTAATGTCAAAATTCCCCAAAAATTGCGAATAATTCAAAAATTCAAAAATTCAAAAATTCAAAAATAAAGGGTATTTGAAATACGAATAATTTCATAAAAATAAAAACACATATTTTGTGGGGTTTGACGTCCCGGTGGGGTCCCGGTCCGTTGATTTTTGAAAAACAGAAACGATCCCTAAATTACCAGAAAAACCCGAAAACACCTAAAATACATTTAAACGCGCATAAATTGAAATAAAACAAGTATCTTAATTAAAACGTTAATAAATACGCGTTCCGATTGCAGTTAGATTTATATAATTACAGTTTATACATATATTAATCAATCGAAAAAATTTCTGGCCCGCACGGAAACACACATAACAGCTATAACATCTAATAGCATGACAATAATCACTTTAAATTTATAGAACACATAATATTTATTTATTTAACACATAATATTCACATAATTTTCCCAGATATTACATTCTATTTCCTTTAACCGAACATTCGCTTCAATCGGATTTAAGGAAGCCTTAAATTCCGGTAGGTTTACCGCCTGAAAAGTTTTGAAAGTTACCTGGGGACTGGTCTGTCTTTGTTGCTGTTGAGTTAGGTGAACTGTTTGTTGAGCCAAAATTTGAAGAATCTGGGCTACTGCTGGGTCTATGGGTCCTGATTTTGCATTCTGGTTGGTATTGTCTTGGTTGTTGTTGTTGGTTTCTTCATTCTGGGTGTTGGTGCAGGTATTTCTTCTGGGAGGCATTTTCTGTAAAGAATCAAACAACTTATTTAGCCTTTAGATCAAATCCTTTGCATAAAAAAAAGTTTTGCAAAACCGAAATATCTCTTTTTGAAAACAGTTGTAACAGTTGAACTAAGTAAATTGCATGCTTCTTTACAGAATATAAACAGTTAAGGGAATAGGGTATATGGTATCACAGGGGTATAACTGGTGCAATAAATAAGGTAAAGTAAAACAGGTGCAGTAATATAAATGACAATGCTGGAAAGGAAAAGGTACTGATATATATATCAAAATTTTTAGGTAGTACAAGCGTTAAAATGTTTCGGAAGTAAAAGGAAAATGGTACAACAAACCTACTCACTAGTCAGCAGATCTAATCTATAAATACAACCCAAAAGTCTACTGATACATACTACACACTGCTGTACATACTAAACAACCACAACAGCACTGCTCAGCATCTCCATCTCTGGATCTAACTCCAAGGAAACTCTGGTATGCCTAGCCTCTCAAGATCCTCCATCACCTCACTAGCCCACTCCATAAGAAAATCAGGGGTGATATCCTCATGAGTATCCTCAGCAATCCTCACAGCAGCTGCTCTCCGAAACACCTGGAGCTCTGAGTCGCCTCTCACCACTCCCAACCTCTCTGGTACGCATGATATGTAATAACTTCTGAATCTGACCCTATAGGAATCGCTGCTCCATAAGGAAAGCCTCGAACTGATGATATGGGATAGGATAGGAAGAGAACTGGAAAGGTACACCTGTAACTGAGTGACCAGTAAAGCCTGAATCAGCAGGTGGGGGTCCTCTGATAGGTGGCCTCACGCCTGAGGGTGGAATAGCCTGCAGTGGTATGGGCTGCAACACAGGTGGAGGTAAAATAGCCAACACTGGTGGAGCAACAGGACGTGGATCTAAAGATGGTCCTCCAACTGAGGGCTCTGAGTGATCAGCTGATATGGGGATGAAAGAGTCGGCCATCCCTGCTATCTGAAATCATATCGCAATATAAGAATCTCGAACCAGAACGCGAATTATACTAATACCCGTTTTACCGTCGCACTCAACCTCTCGACGTTCTATTTTTTTTCTACTTCTTACTTTAAATCTTAACCCTCTACCCATTCCCGTCAACCTAGGCTTGTGTCAGTGACTTTTATCCTGTAGCTGTGATACCAAACCTGTGGCATCCTCCAAACCCGGGTCAGAAGTTTGGGGTCCACATACACACCTTATTTATAACATGCTTATAACAATAATAAAGATAATAATAATATGCAGTGACCCTACTTACCAACTAACACGGACCGCAACAGGTTAAAGTATGCACAAAAGCCACACACACTTATATTACAAACGCCCAAATCCCAACTATTCAAACTTACAACTGAATATTAAACATTATTACAAACTTCACAAACTTAAACTATCCCAAAAGCTGTCAGCTAGCTTAACTCGATCAGCCTGACCCCTAGCTCTCGCACTGGATTGGGGATCCTCGCTACCAACAGGTTCCTACTTAACTGGAAAAGAACATAAACAACATTGCACAAATGAGCTAACTAGCTCAGCAAGTCACATTGACAAGACTGCACTACTAGAAAAAACACCATAGACATCGGTTAAAAACCGATGTCTATGTAAAAAATGTATGATGTCTTCGCGACTGATGTTAAATGTTATTTTTCATAGACATCGGTTTTTACGCGATGTCTAAGACAGACTTTCACAACGGTTCTGGAAAACTTCTGATGTCAAATATCAGATTAGACATCGGTTACATATATGTAACCGTTGTGAAAAACCTATTTTAACATCATTTTTTTAATATAACCAATGTTAATTTTAAAAATAAACATCGGTTATTTATTCTAGAATTGATGTTATTGCCTTTTTTTATTTGTGCTGATATCCCTATATTACCATAAAATATTAGACAATGCATTAACCATGATACTGAAAACACTTAATTCTCAAAATTCAACCAATACATATATATTATTACCCAATTGAATTCAAGATCAACAAATTCTCAAAGTGTACAACTAATCTCAAATACGTCTATCATTCCAAAAAAACTAATCATGTAATAAGCACAACTAATCTTGATGTATAAAATCAACCATATTCCTGGTACTCAAGCCAACCCCTTTGATGCTCGCTAGTCTTCTTGTTCTTCATGTTCTTGACCAAAGACAATAACTTTTAACTTTTCCACCCCATCCAATCTTGAGATCTTTAAAACCTATGAATGAAATAAACAAAGAAGGTAACATATAAGTTACTAATGTCCGCTAAAACTAGCAGAGAGGCCTTATATGATTAAACACCTAAATTATCACATTACTAAAAATTAAAAATTAAACAACATAGGAACATGGTTGCTCTACCATTGCAATTAGAAGCAAGAACACCAGTCTAGCAAGTCCATGCCAATATTCAGAGTACCAAATACATCATCAGCTAGATAAAATAAAAAGTTTAACATCCATGCAAATCTTGGTTAGTTTTGGAAGGGAAAAAACAACAGACATAATGTCACTAATTCTGCTTCAAATTAGCTAGATAAGCCTCCAATGATCAAACTAAATACCCAAATAAAAGAAAATAGTGAAGTAAAAAGAATAAAAGAACATATGTCTCTCAGAGATCCTAGTATCCATCTGGAAAAATACAGCAGACATGCATGCTCTCTCCTTATGATATTCCTGAGTTAAAGAAACAGAAGAGAAAGCAAATAGCTGTAAGTGTAACTTCTACCATACCGAGCTTCAATAGAAATACTAGTGCAACCTATCTATCTGAAATGACATGCACTTGTGAACTACCGACTCAAAGTTATATTAGCTGCATCGGAGGTTTCAGGACCAGATGGTGACCTCAACATGCATCAGGTTTTTCCTGCTGAAAAGTTGAAGAGCCCGCCAAAGGATGGGCCACTAAAAAGGTCGAGAACCTGTGTAAACCTTCTACTATTGGTAACTCTCAAAGCAAGAGCACAGAGGTTCCTAATCTCCAGTTTGTTAGAAAAAATTTCAACACAGCAGTAAATTGAAAAAACTCCTCAAAACATTTAACCTATGAGCCCGCAGACTACTTGAGCAGATTTTTCTACTCTGTCCTTGTTGGGCTTAGTCTTAGATTATTCCCAACAGAGCTAATTTTGGTGTATCCGAGTATAAGAAATAGTGAGGATCAACTTGGATATTATCCTCCAATCTGTAACAATCCATTTAGGTATGGTAAAAGGATGAAGCCAGTTCCAATAGATCTCTACATAGAGAAAATTGAGATTTGAGTGGAATTATCATAAAAATTAACGTCGGACCTGAGATGAAAAATAACATCTCTTTATACTGATAAAGCGCCAAGGTTAATCTATGTAGATATCAGCATAGTGTTATTAGTAGTAACAGAATAGCAGCTAGATATTTAGTTAGCTTTAGACCACCATTTTTTTCATGTAATTAAAAGAATAATAATTTGCAAGTTATTGTCCACTCTTTAGACAAGTGTTACTATTATTTGTTGACTTCACCAGCTACCTCTAACATAAAATAACTACTCATGTAAAACCACATAATAAACAAGTCGCTATTTTAAAGTAGATTAGGTTAATTATGAGTATGTTGCAAATATGTATAGTGCAGTGAGAATTAAGACTCTATAATCTATCTAATAAGAATACTAGTCCCTTCTCATGGTCGTTAACTTTATTGCTCTTAATCTCTGATGTCAATAAAGCATTGGTAAGAAAACCTTATCCTTTTAAGTAAAGATATATCACACACAGAAAATGAGAGAAACCCAATTAAATATGTTGTACACTTATACCTCATGATGGTATGCAGTCGCATATTTAAGAAATTTTCCATAAGCATAAACCACCTCCTTCAAGTATGGCTCCAGAGCACCATGTACTTTATCAACATGAGGTTTCGCAATGCTGGCAACCTGATCAATGTGTGGCTTGCTAACTTTCTTGGCTTTCTGTGGTTTAAACACATTTTAGGTGTCAATAGAAAGAATGTCAAACATTAACTAAATAATATAACTTGACATCAATAGAGAGAGTATGTTTATACCTGATAATATGCATCAACTCTTTTGTTCAAACAAAAGCCAGTTTATAATTACATAAAGCTACAATCAAGGAAATCTATTCAACATGAGATGCATAGACGATGCTCTACACATACATTCATATTGAAATAAATAAATTAATTACGTAAACATACACAAAGATACACATTCATATAGTTGAATAAATAACAAGCCTTATAAACATATTCAACTGATAAATGTTAATGCAAGTGATTATACCCAATACATGGAATGCATAAATTTTATATGCTATTACCACTTGCTACCCAATACCTGGAATGCATAAATTTTATATTTGACATAAACTCTTGGTAGCTACCATAACAAATTCACCCCTTACCTGAAATTAATAGTTCCATTTGTGTATCTGTCCATCATGTATGCACTACAATTTATCAACTCACATTGACCAATTTTAAATTTCAGTACTAATAAAAGGGTTTTCCACTACTTTTAGACCCGGATTGAAAAACAATAATAAACTCATGATGATCAGGTACAGGGGCTTTCCCCAACTTATACAACCTCGAAAAATAGAGCAATAAACAAACTCAGAATCATTGAATAAAAACATCTATAAAGAAAAAACAAACAATCAAAAAATATTAATATTAAAGAATATTAATATAAACAAAAACAAAGATGCATAATCACATGTGTCGAGAATAAAAATGACATAAAAAAGACTTGTAATTAAGCAAGAGCATTAAAACCCTTTTAGAACTTTATAAACATGGAGATTCACAAACAACCAGAGTAACTCATGAATACTGATATTTGCTTCAAAAAATAAGAAAATACCATGAGTCTAGAAGATTTGAGATGGGTAGTGATGTTTCAAAACCTGTTGAACAAACCAATAAAATGTAAGTACATAGAAAACCCAATCTTGATAAATAAAACAAAACACAATTGAACAAACTAATCCAATCTGTGTCGAGAAATTAGGGTTCAGACAACAGGAGTTTGATTAATTGAAGATCTACAATTTAGGGTTTAATTGGAATCCTAATTACTTGCAATATTAGATGATGATAGAAATTAGGGTTTTAATTATGGAAATATAGTAAGAAAGATAGAGAGATGAAAGAGAACGAGAAAGAGAGAGGGGGAGAGAGAGAGATGAAAGAGAATGAGAAAGAGAGAGAGATGAGAAAGAGAGAGATGCGGGAGAGGAAAAGTGCTGGGAGAGAGTGTGGGGAAATAATTTGGAAATAAAGGGGGGAATTATTTTTGTTTTTAAGGGGGGAAACATTTAGAAAATAATGGGGGAAAGGAAGTATACTCGTGTTTTTTTTCAATTTTTTGAAATTAATCATTAACAGCGGTTGTAGTTTCAAACTGATGTCTAAAATAATTTTACAACGGTTATTCTATAAACCGATGTCTAATTCATATTCTTCATTTTTTTAAAATTACTATCGACAACGGTTATTTTATCGACCGATGTCTAATACACGCAGTAACATCGTTTTAAAAATAACTGATATCTAAAAGAACTTTAACATCGGTTGTCTAAGCAACCGATGTCTAAGGACTGATGTCTATTGACAGAATTCTAATAGTGTGAGAATAATGATCATCAAGTGAAAAGAGTTAAGGTATCAAGTGAACAATGATTAATGATTTAAAATTGGATATTATATTTTCATTTTAAAAACCAAGGTTAGGCTGCTGATCTGTCACGCACTAACCCCGAGCAAGGCACACATCTCTGCTCTAATTACTGAATCCAAGGCACACATTGGCCTAACTTGACCACCAATCTGGTCTGACCACGAATCTGGTCCACAATTTTATAAAACAATCCAATTCTTTCATAATAACAGGATAAATAATGTAAAGCAATAAACAGAATCATAAGCAACATTGGATGTCCAATAATGAGATGGTTTCAATCTTCACAAAGGAACAATATGGCAATTTCAAAGAATGGCTGTTAGGTAATGAAAGAATTGGATAACAAAGGAATCAAAGTTTCAAGGTACAATGATTTGGTCTTTCAAAGAATAAGGTACAATGGTTTGAATATGTAAGCAATTTGATTCAGTGGTTGGTATTTAGTTTATATGTATTTGCGGAGTAGTATCGTATATCTGTGGTTTTTGTTTGGGTTTTCAATAATCAATGGTTCAGAAAGAATAAGGTTTACGGTTCATAGATTATTAGATATATTTGTGATGTCATGTCTAATAATGATTTATGTTTAGTTTTCAGATCTTGACTAACAGGACAAATCATGACTTAACTGGAAATCAGTACATATACTGAAGTCAGAACTTAAGATATCAGAACTTAAGTTATCAGAACTTAAGATATCAGAAGATATTCATCAGAAGATAATATCAGGATTTAATAAGACTTTTAGATAAGGAAGGCGACTGATTGAAGGGAAAGAAGATCAAGGCTAAAACAAGAAGAGATATGCATGGAGAAGAATTCTATGAAGAATAGAAGACTTGGAGGAAAAGATAAATAATTGATATATTTTAGGATACAGAATTATATTCGATATCAATTAGAGATTATCTTGTAACTGTGTGGTATATAAACACAATATAGGGTTTACACTAGAAGTGTTATCATTATCAAGAATATTATTCATTGTAACCCTAGCAGCTCTCGTGATATTTGTTCATCACTGAGAGAGAATAGTTCCATTGTAATACTGTTTCATTAATAAGATTATTCTTTGTTACATACTTGTGTTCTTAATTCGATTTGATTGTATTATACACTGTATTCAACCCCCTTCTACAGTGTGTGTGACCTAACAAGTTGTATCAGAGCCTATCTGTTAACACAAATACAGTAAAGATCCAAAACAATCATGCCTGAAGAAGAACAAACTCCAACCAAGCCCACCAAAACTGAATAAACTCCAAAGACACAAATCCACAGTCGATATGAGACTATTAGGGTTCCCATGCTGACACCTTCTGAGTATCCCATATGTAAAGTGAAGATGGCTATGTTTCTGGAAGCTACAGATCTAGAATACCTTGACAGAATTTATGAAGGACCACATAAGCCAACCAAGCTCTCTGTTGTAGTTGCAGATCAGCCAGCAAAGACCATACCAAAGGAGAAAAGTGAGTTATACAACAGAAGATATCTCATCTATTGCCAAGGATGCAAAGGTAAGGCATTTGCTGCATAGTGCCATTGATAATGTCATGTCAAACAGGGTAATTAATTGCAAGACTGTAAAGGAGATATGAGATGCTTTGGAAACAAGGTGTCAGGGAACTGATGCAATCAAGAAGAACAGGAAGACTATACTCACTCAAGAGTATGAACACTTTGACTGAAAAGCTGATGAGTCATTAAATGGATTATATGACAGGTTTGTCGAACTCTTGAATTATCTGTCACAGGTGGACAAGGAATATGATCTTGAAGATTCAAATCTAAAATTCCTGTTAGCTCTTCCTGAAAGTTGGGATTTGAAGTCTACTACTATAAGAGACAACTATGCTCTTGATGAAACTACTCTTGATGAAATTTATGGTATGCTCAAGACTCATGAACTTGAGATGGATCAAAGAAGTAAGAGGCGTGGAAGAAAGTCAAGGACAGTTGCTCTTAAAGCTGAGGTGGAATTCCCCAAAGTGGTTGTCTCAAAGAAAGGAAAAGGAAAGGCTCTCATCACAAAGTCTGATACTGAGTCATCAAGCTCTGATATTGATGAGGATTCAGAAACTGAAAGTCTATCTGAGATGGATGCTGATGAAGAGATGATGAAATTGTGTGCTCTTATGGTGAAGGGTATCACAAAGATAGCCTACGGGAAATTCAGAAATGGAAAGAAGGTTTCCAAGAAAAGTGGAAGTTCTGATAAGAAGAGTTTCAGAAAATCTGAAGGCAAAGAAGGAAAGTCTGAGAGAGGAGACTACTCAAATGTTAAATGCTACAATTGTTGTGAAAGAGGCCACATATCTCCTGAATGTAAGAAAGGAAAGAGAGACAAAGGTAAGGCCCTTGTCACAAAGAAGAAAAGCTGGACAAACACTTCAGATTCTGAAGATGAGGTAAACTATGCCTTGATGGAAAATACTGATAGCAGTTCTGATGCTACTGAGTTAAAGGTACCTCAAACAACTTATGATTTTCATACTGATGATATTACTGAGTTGAGATCTTATCTTAAAACCATATTCATTAGCTATAGAGATCAGACTTTAACATGTGATAGGTTAACTTCTGAAAATCTGGCTTTTAAGAAAAAGGAATGACTATTTAGAAAATGAGTTAGTTATGTTCCATCAAACTCAGAAAGAAAGAGATAATGCTTTTTATGTTAGAGATGAAGTGTTAAAATTGAATCAATCTATAAAAACTGAGTTAGAAAAGGAAAGAGAGATTATCAGGACTTGGACTAACTCTGGCAGAACAACTCAGAATTTGCTAAGTAGTGGAAACTGGAAAGAGGGCTTATGTTATGGAGATGATAAAAGTGAAATAGGAACCGAACAAATTAAGCCAATTATTGTTAAATAGACTACTAAGCCAAAGGTAAATCCTGTTAAGTTTGTAGCTAAAACTGTAAAGTCTGATTCTGAAAAGATGAAAGATATTGAGACAGAAGTTAAGGCAGAGTCAACTTCTGACAAATTAAAACATGATAAACCAGCTGAAGTTAACATAGGCTTAATGACTAAAAAGCAGCTTAAGTATAAGCTGAAAGAGATTAAGAATGTAAACAAGGTAAAGCCACCTAGGAAAAATAGGAAGGGAAAGGAAGGTGTGAATAAAAGCAATAATTATAAGTCTGTTCCTAATGCTCCTAGAAATAAATGCTATAAATGTGGAAACTCTAACCATCTTGCTTCTTTTTGCAAGAAGAATAAGGATATAAACTCTTTACCTCCTAAATCAGGAGTTAAGAGTCAGACTATTAGGTTTAAACCACAAAATCCTTGTTTTCATTGTGGTAGTTTATGGCATTCCATTTATACTTGTAAGGAATATCATAGTTTGTACTATGATTATTATCAAATAAAACCTTCTTTAAAGAAAGTTAGTATTATTCCTTCTAGTGTAAGTTCTGATGCAAAGTCTGATACTGTAAAATCTGATATGAAAAATGTTAGCATAAACTTTGAAGTTAAATCCGCTGCAAATTCTAACAAACTTAACAAGGCCAAAGGATCCAAGCAAGTCTGGGTCCTTAAAACTAATCATTAGTGGTTTTTGTGATTGCAGGGCAACAGGAAAAACATCCTAGTTCTGGACAGTGGATGTTCAGGACATATGACTGGAAATAAAGCCCTGCTATCAGACTTTGTGGAGAAAGCTGGCCCAGGAGTTTCTTAGGGAGATGGCAACATGGGAAAAACTCTGGGATATGGCAATATCAATCTTGGGAATATCATCATTGAAAAAGTAGCTCTAGTCTCAGGACTTAAACACAATCTCCTGACTGTTAGTCAAATCTGTGACAGAGGTTATCATGTGGATTTCTTTGAAGAACACTGTGAAATTGTAAGCAAAACTACAGGCAAAGTTGTTCTAAAGGGATACAGGCATGGTAACATTTATGAAGCCAAGCTTTCAACAAGTTCTGATGGTTCTGCAATCTGTCTGTTAAGCAGAGCATCAATTGAAGAAAGCTGGGATTGGCACAAGAAACTCTCTCATTTAAGTTTCAACAATATAAATGAATGATATGGATAAATAAATCCTGATTACATAATTAAATATTACAGTTTGGGCTGCAAGGCCCAATAAGAAGATGTATAACATTCAGACCAAAAAGGTCAACACATTGATCAGGCCTGATGGACCAGATCAGGCCAGATGGAACAAAGAAGACCCAAAAACCCTGTATATTAATTAATTTCATAATTAATTAATAAGGGAAAAATTAGCTATTGAGAAGAGTCCCGTTAAGGATATAAATCCTTGCAGATTAGCCTCAAGGGGACCTAAAAGGATAAGGAATCAGTTTCCTACTATCTAGGACTCCAAAGTCCATTCTAATTATGAGACTTGCCCACCAAGTCTCCTATATCAAGTCCAATTCAAGGACCACCAACATCTATATAAGGGGCCTCACCCCACAAATAAGAACTACGTTTTTTGACTTGATCCTTGGCAATCAGCAAGGTACGTAGGCATCTTGTTAAGGCAGATTGAGTCACGAAACACAAGAGCAGTCAAATCGAGCCTCGAAGCTCAAGTTCCTTCGTAATAAATACTGCGATTATATATATTAGTTTTTAATCCATAACATTTGGCGCCGTCTGTGGGAAAGCACAACAATAACCATGGCGAGAACACGGAGAACAATTAGACCTCTGGAGGAAGGAACACCATCGGGGACAACCCAGGTGATTTCGTCAACTGTGGAGATACCCATTCACTCAACTTATGCATCTACTCAAGGGGAAGCCCAGATAGGGGCAACTCAACCTCAGCCACAAGGGACGACTCCCCCGACTATTCAAGGTACGAATCCTCAAGTTCAACAAGTACATGTACCTGTGAATTCTCGACCCGTCGGGTATGAATATTCAACTGTTGTTACTACTAACCCCCCTTATGGGATGCCCCTTTACCCCGAGGTTGGAGGAAGCGGACATGCTGGGCGAAGTGAAGCACGAGGGCAATTGCCCCCTACATACGAGGTTTGGCTCCTATCCCCGATGATCGGGAATTTTATGGTCCTTATACTGAGAGAGACTCTGAATCTTAGGACGATGAAGTAGCCCCAAGAAGGAGGCGTGCTGGGAAAGAGCCGATGGCTGATGGAGGCCAATGTCCTCAAAGCACCCAAGGGACGAATCCCTAAGAAGTGCAGGAAAGAATCAGGGCTCATGAGGCTGAGATTCAAAGGCTGAGGCGTGACTTGGAGGCGCACCAGACCACCAGACCCCCAGTACCTCCTGGGGGAGAAATCCTCCTCCTGTCATAGACCTGGATGGTCCGGTACGGAGAAGGGTTGTTGTCCCAAGGACTGATCCAAGCAATCTTCTTCCCCTTGGAGATCCTGATGATCCTACTCCGCCCTTCACTGAAGAGATAATGAATGCCCATATCTCAAGGAAGTTCAAGATGCCAACTATCAAAGCCTATGATGGCACGGGAGATCCCGCTAATCATGTTAGGACATTCTCTAATGCACTATTACTGCAACCCGTGAATGACGCTATTAAGTGTCTGACCTTCCCTCAAACCCTGTCGGGTATGGCTCAAAGGTGGTATAGTCGCTTGCCCCCAAACTCTATTGGGTCATTCAGAGAGTTAAGTCAGGCTTTTATTAAGCAATTCATCAGTGGGAGAGTTCATGAGAAAAGTTCAGCATCTCTTATGAGCATTGTGCAGGGAACAAAGGAATCCTTGAGAGATTACCTGGATCGTTTCACAAAGGAGGCTTTAAAAGTCACAGACCTTGATGATAAGGTAGCCATGATAGCACTGCAAAAAGGAACTAGGGATGAGTTTTTTAAGATGTCCTTGGCCAAACGTCCCCCCGAAAGCATGTTGCAGCTCCAGGATAGGGCAGGGAAGTATATCAAGGTTGAAGAAAGCATGAGGAAGACCGTAGTAAGTAATGAGCCCACTGGAGGCAAGAAGCGGAAAACTGATTTGGAGTATATTGCTAAGGACAAGTATCCTAGAACTGAACAAAACTCTGATTCAACCCCCAAAAAGGGAGGACCTGGGCAAAAGTTCACTGAATATGCTAAGCTGAATGCTCCTAGAAGCCAGATTTTGATGAAGATCGAGAAAGATAGAGATATTCGTTGGCCTAAGCCCTTGAAGATTGATCCCGCCAAGCTAGATAAGTGTTATTCCTAGTGGACTAACAATGAGATTTACAGAAGGGGGGTTGAATGTAAATCTCAAAACTTTTTCAAGTTTTGAGCAGTTTTAAAGGCTTTGTGTTCAAGATAAACAAGTGTGTGAATTGCTTTAAGCTAATACAGACAGATATATATTCAAGCACTAATGTAAAGAACACAACAGACCTTAAAAAATTTTCTGGTGGATTGTTGTTCCACCAGAGATGGTATTTCAGAAAATCTGTGATTCTAGATGTTGATCACAGCTGCATCCTAGGACAAACTAGATAATTTTTCTCTCAAGATTTTTCTAAACAGCACTGGAAAAAATTCTTATCTAATTACTAGCTGCTACTTGGTTTATATATCACCAAGTTTACAAGTGAAGACAAAGATAAAAATACAATAAAAATAAGTTCTCCACTTGTTTCTTCTCCATATCACTCAAGTACTTTGTTGACTATTGCCTCTTTGTACTAGAGTAGAACGGCTGCTTTTTCTGATGTTCCTGAAATTAGGCTTCCACATTTCAGTTATCTCTGTCAACCCATGTGCCTCTGTCTGCTGTTACAACTACCACTTATCAACTGCTATTTAACAGAACATCCGTTGAAGCCTTCATCCGTTGATGGCTTTATCCGTTGATGTGTTAGCAGTTGAAGCTCTATCCGTTGAAGCTTTAGAGACATCCGTTGAAGCTTTGTTTCTCATTCGTTGAAGGTCTTTAAGATATCCGTTGATACCACTTCATTTATACAAAATTACAAGGCATGAAATATTTACAATTGGCCTTCCTATTTGCATATCTTCTAGTAGTCAACATGACTTATATTTTCTCTCAACTTCTAAGAATTATATCTTAAATACAGAGACTGAAATGTGCTACAACACTAGACTTATTTCTAAGTAAAGCTGCACCATCAACGGATAGCCAAAGTGGTCTTATCCGTTGAGGCTACAAACACTAAACTTCTACTTAAGTGTTTTGTTAAACATATCATCAAACTAATGCACATATATTCCTAACAATCTCCCCCTATTTATGTCTATAAGAATTGTAGACATAAATTCAGGGTTAACTTGATGATAACAAAACACTTAACAAATATATGAATTGAAACTAAGTAGAAATTTAAAAGTGCTGCAAAAGTGTATGTACTAGGAGGTAATTGAAGATTTACAGAATTTCCAAGGGTGCTCCTCTAGTCTGAGCAAATCATCTTTTTCTTCTTTGTTCCCTTGTTTTCTTTCCTAGCCCTTTGTCATTTTCCTCAATTTGGAGTTGGAGTTGTCTGTAGAATTCAGCTTCATCTTCATCACTGATATCCAACTTAGATTGCATTTCCTTGAGAGTTTCATTGCTGGCAATCTTGAGTTGGTCTTCAAGTCTGAAAAATCTTCTGACTCCTTTATCATCTCTAAATTCCATCAATCAATGAGGTGATTTGTGGATTTTAATTCCCCTTTCTTGAATGAGTGAAGTTCTGGGCAAAGCATTGGGCTCCCTCCAAGTTTTCCTTATGTTGGCAATCTTGTTGAGAATTTCAGTCTTGGCAGTCCTGGTAAAGCCAGAATCCTTTTGTATGGCTGAAAAGACTCTGATCAAGGTAGAGTAGCCTTCATTCAGAATCCTGTAGAGAGGCCATGTTCTTTCCCCAGCTCCTTTGTATCTGAACACCAATCTCTCTGGTAGCTGTCTGTAGGCAACTATTCCCCTTATATCCTCCAGCTCATCCAGATAGAGTTCAATGTCTGAAATTTCTTTTATGTCACAGATGTGAACATAATCATCTTTAGAAATGGGTGGCTTAGGCTTAGGTTTTTGTTTTTGAGTGAATTTCTTAGAGGTTAGGGGAGGTGTAGATTTGGATTTTCTTTTCTGTTTCTTTGGTAGTGGAAGAGTGGTTAAAAAGGTAGGCAATTTGATGGTGTCCCAATCAATAGGTTCCTCTTTTGGGATGATTAGTTCACCATGGATGTTTATAGTGGGATCAGCAACACAAGGTTCAGGTATGGAAGGTAGTGGTTTAGATATTGATTTAGTTTCTTCAGTGTTATCTTCACTCCTTCTATGTGCCTTGGCCTTTCTTCTGTTTCCCTTCTGCCATTCCTCTCTTTCCTCCATACTCTCACCAAATATACTCCCAAAAACCTCATCTAGGTTTGCAATCTTGTCTTCACCCCTGACTTCAATTCCTTTCTCTCCTTCAATTTGACTTGACTTTAGCTGTTGTTTAAGCTTTGCTTGTGCTCTTTTGTCAGCCTTGAGTTTTTCAGCTTCTTTCTTCAACCTTTTGGTTTCTTCCCTCTTGGCCTTTGGAAATTTGGGATGTCCTTGCATCACACAGATACTCTTTCCCTCTCTAAAGATAATGGCCATTTTCATTCTTTCAACTATGTCCTTGGTCTCCTTGTGCTTTTTGATGTTAGCACCCAAAACTTTGTCTTCATCAGGCTTTGGAAGAGGAAAGTCCACTTCTTTCATCTGAGCAAAGTCTAGGGGGTTCTTTGTGGAGTCCTTGCTGGATCTAGTGTTGGGCTTGAGAACTATAGGTTTTAGATTCTTGAAAGAAGTTTCTCCAACCTTATTCCTCCTTTCTGGCTTGTGCTCCATAATGATTGGTTCAACCTTTGTGCTATGTTTCACAGATTTTGATGTATCTTGTGTTGAGCCAAACACTTGTTGCACCCTTTCATCAATTCTCCTCCTTTGCTCTTTCACTTGAATTTCAGCTGCTGCTAGCTGGATTAGGTAAATTCCATCAGGCTTTCCTTTGATTTGCATAATTGGAGAAGTAGTGATGGCAGGAACTAGCACTTTAGATATCTGGATTTTTGTAGATGGCTCTCCTTCCCCTTCCCTTTTTCTCTCCCCCTTTTTGTTATAATCAAGGAGAGGGGTCAAGCCTTGTGCCTTTGCCAGCTGCATAAGTAGACTTGTTTGAGATTGTTGGTTATGAAGAATGCTGGCCACAGAATTTTCAATAACTTGGACTCTGTCTTCTAACTTAGCCAGCCTCTTTTCAGTATTTGAATCCTTTTTCAATCTCAACAATAAGTCCTTCATTGTACCATAGGGCATGACTGAATCCAATTTTTCAGAATTGTAGGATTTCAAGTCAGCAATATCCTTCTTGAGTTCATCCACACTCAGATTCTGTCTGACTTGCTGCAACTTTATGAGATGCAGTGAGTCCAGGTGAGCTGTAAGGATTGCCTTGGTACCAGCATGTGAAGTTTTCTGAATGGCCTGTTGGATAGTACTGATTTGTTTGACTAAGGAGACATTGAATTGCCCTGATGTAGACTCTTTTGTCAAGGCCCATTCAGGTAAATTTGGAATAGAACTAGGGCTTTCATCTCCCCCTAAGTTCATGCTTCCATCAAAAGAAACAGAGTCATCATCATCAGAATTTACTCCAAATTCCTCAGATGACTCACCAGCTATAGAAGGCATCTTGTTAATAGCAGCTTTATCCCTTTGAAGAGATTCTGTTGTATGTACTAGATATAGTGTCTTTTCTGCCTCCTCATTGCCCTGAGCAGCCAACAACTGATAGGCTGACACAGGATGAGTAAAAGTGTCAGCATCCAAGGAAATGTTATCAATTACAGCTTTGTAATGTTGTTGAAATTCTCTTTCCTTTTCAGCATCATCCACAATCATTGACTCACTAGCAATGGCTGGATCCACCCTTATATCTGCTGTACCTGCCTTTCTCTCTTTTTCTCTATATTCTTGCATCAGGGGCTCCCCCTGGCTCACACTCCTCACTTCCTCACCTTCACCTACTAAGGTGGTACTCCTCTCACTTACTTTTGCCATGCTGGAAGAAATAGCATGCATATTTGAGCTCTCAATCTCTCCTTTTGCCTGGGTGCAACCCAGCCTCTCACTCAAATTGTCACTCCCTTCCCTCAGTCCTAAAAGTGATTGTACAGTAATCATGTCTTCTACACTTGGAATTGTTTCAGTTGTGTGTGTAGAGACTATCAATGGATATGAAATAGCCGTTGAAGGTGACACTGATGGTATCAACGGATAACTACTGTTAAGCTTATCCGTTGAAGAACAACCACTTGTCAACGGATGAGTGATACCCGTTGAAGAAGGAAAAGAAGTGGAAATTGAAAGTGATATAACTGTAGAATCTGTGTGGATTGATTTGAGTTTTGGTGACACAGATCCTTCAATTACTTCTGAAAGAATTTGCGGGTGATCCAACAAATCATCTAAAAGATGATGATCACCTGTATTTGAGTGGGGCTCCTCCCTGAGTTGTAAAGAGGGAGAATCAGGAATTGATGGGAATAACATATCCACATCCAGAGATGGTGATGAAGTGTGTGGTGATTGATGTGTGTTAATTGTGAGAGAATGGGGCTGTGACTCCACATTTGTTGGAGCCACATCAAACTGAGTTTGAGAAGGCATAGATACAGATGGATGTATCTGTGCAGTGTGTGCACCCTGTGTAGAAGATTGGGTTCTAGCCCTCTTTCTTCTAATAAAAGCTTTTGTTGGTGAGTGTTTGGCTTCTGTGTCCCTCCCTCGTTTGATCCGTGTTCCTGGTTGGGAACTATTTTCAATAGTTACATCCTTTTGGGAGAATGCAGCTAGGGATGTGCTAGTAACCTTTTCAACCACCACAGCTTTTTGAGAAACTGTGGTTTGGCTAGCTTGGGAAACACTTATCTCTCCTTCCTTATCCTGGGGGTTTCTTTGATGTTCACCCCTCCCATCACCACTCACACCCTGTTCACTCCCCTCAGGGTTAAGGGTAGGTGTTACAACTATTGTCTTTTGAGAAACAACAGAGGTGGTTTTCTTTGTCTTTGATTTTGAAACTTTAGTTTTGGTGACCTTGGTAGGAATCTGTTGGGGCATTGTCACAGATTCCATGGGCACACTAGAAGATAAAGAAATAGAGGGGTTGGAAGAAGTAGGAGTTGTAGAAACAATTACCTCACTTACCTGAGGTGCATCCATGATTGGTAAATATACCAATGGTACACTGCTGTTGAGATCCATTCTCAATAAATCTGCAAGAACTCTTTTCTCTTGTGCCCAGCACTTGAGTTTGTTATTCTCATTGGTTATGACCAAACCTTCAGCAACATGGTTAGCCAATAACATAAAGAATCTAGCATAATAGATGTTATTAGGTCTATTAGCTTTGTTACCTAATCTAGTACCCAATTCTAGCATAACATAATTGCTAAAGTTAAAATACCTATCAGAAACAAGCATATAGAGCATATTAACAAGAGATGAAGTTATGGCATCAAAATTACTAATTTTCCCAGAGAAAACCTTGATAAAGGCATCCCCAAGAAAACTCCATTCTTTTCTAAGGCCTTTTCTTTTAATACTCCCTAAACTAGCAGAGTTAAGAGAATAACCTATGAAATCTAACATGCTGGATACATCATTATCAGTGTGTGGTGTCATGGCATTGTTCTCAGGCAATTTAAAACATGCTAGTAAATCATCACAGTTAACACAGTGATTTTTACCTTTGAGAGTGAAAGAGATGGTCATATCTATGGAGTTGAACTCAGCAGTTGTCCAAATCTCCTCAACTACTTCACAGTAAATCGTTGGGGCTTCCAGCATTGCATAGCTAAGTTTACAGTTTTTGATGAAGTCCATCATTTTATGATAATCTGAGTGGGCTTCATTCTTTGCTACCAAAGCTATGAAATTGTTCTTCTCATAGATGAACCCAGATTGAGACATAATTTTTACTACTGGTGCCATTGTTGTAAGTAGAAATTGCAGAGAATAACTTGAAGGTTTTGCGGAGAGTAAATGGTAAAAGCTTTGAAGTTTCAAGAAAGCGTAAAGTAAAAATGAAAAATCAGAAGGGCTTTTATACTTTCTCAAATTAAAAAGCATAAATAAAAGATTAAACAATAAATATATGTAAGTGAGTTTCAGCCGTTTAAGAATAAACTGTAAGTATTCTAAAAACTACCTTTAAAACAAATACATACAGCTGTATGTATGAGTATCAACGGTTAAGAAAATAGAATCAACGGATGTAAGACACCTGAATCGACTGATGTGACATTTCAACGGATAAAGTAAATTGTCATCCGTTGAAAAGTACTACAGTTTTATCCGTTGACGAATAAAAAAATTCCAGAAATGTATATGTCTTTCAACGGATAATGAACATCCGTTGATGGAACAATTTTGACTTTCAACGGATAGGAAATACCCGTTGATGGAATAATCTGTGTTAAAAAGTCAAATTTGTTCTAGCAACTAATACATTTCAGGCTTCAATTCAAATTGCAATTAGGACATAAATATTATGAGTAATTAAGCAAACCTAGCTCACTTACCAATCTTGTGAATGTTGATTCATCAAGTGGCTTGGTAAATATATCTGTAATTTGTTGTTCACTTGGAACAAAATGTAGTTCCACTGTACCATTCATGACATGCTCTCTGATGAAGTGGTACTTGATATCAATGTGCTTGGTCCTTGAGTGCTGCACAGGATTCTCTGTTATGGCTATGGCACTTGTGTTGTCACAAAAGATAGGAATTCTATCAACATGAAGTCCATAATCAAGGAGTTGATTCCTCATCCATAACACTTGAGAGCAGCAACTTCCAGCAGCAATGTATTCAGCCTCAGCTGTAGAAGTAGAGACTGAATTTTGCTTTTTGCTAAACCATGATACAAGCTTGTTTCCCAGGAATTGGCAGGAGCCTGTTGTACTTTTCCTGTCTATTTTGCAACCTGCATAGTCTGCCTCTGAATAACCAATTAGATCAAAGCCAGATTCTCTAGGATACCAAATACCTAAATTTGGTGTACTCTTGAGATATCTGAAAATCCTCTTGATAGCAATTAAGTGAGACTCCCTAGGATCAGCTTGAAATCTAGCACACAGACATGTAGCAAACATTATATCTGGTCTACTAGCAGTTAAATATAAAAGTGAACCAACCATGCCTCTATAACTTGTAATGTCCACAGACCTTTCAGTCTTATTCAATTCAAGTTTGGTGGCAGTGGCCATGGGAGTTTTTGCAGACGAACATTCCATTAAGTCAAACCTTTTTAGAAGATCATGAATATATTTAGTTTGACTAATGAAAATTCCATCACTAACTTGTTTAACTTGTAAACCAAGAAAATAGGTTAGTTCTCCCATCAGGCTCATTTCATACTTACTTTGCATTAGCTTAGCAAACTTTTTGCAAAGTTTATTATCTTTAGAACCAAATATTATGTCATCTACATAAATTTGAACAAGTATACTAGAGCCATTAACATTCCTAAAGAAGAGAGTTTTATCAACAGTACCTCTAGTGAAGTGATTCTTCAAAAGGAATTTTGATAGGGTTTCATACCCGGCTCTAGGTGCTTGCTTCAGTCCATAGAGTGCTTTCAACAGATAATACACATAGTCTGGAAAATTTGGATCTTCAAACCCTGGAGGTTGACTTACATAGACTTCTTCCTCCAATTTCCTATTTAGAAATGCACTCTTGACATCCATTTGATAGACTTTGAAATTGGCATGGGCTGCATAGGCTAGAAATATTCTGATGGCTTCAAGTCTTGCAACAGGAGCATATGTTTCATCAAAATCTATTCCCTCTTGTTGAGAATAGCCTTTAGCAACCAATCTGGCTTTATTCCTTATGACAATGCCATTTTCATCCATCTTGTTTCTGAATACCCATTTTGTGTCAATAGGACTCTTGTTCTTTGGTTTGGGTACCAGCTTCCAAACTTTGTTTCTCTCAAATTGGTTCAGCTCTTCCTGCATAGCTAATATCCAATCTGGATCCAATAAAGCTTCTTCCACTTTCTTAGGTTCCTCCTGAGATAGAAAACTACTATACAGACAGTCATCTTGAGTAGCTTTTCTTGTTTGCACTTTAGATGATGCATCACCAATGATCAGTTCAAAGGGATGATTCTTGGTCCATTTCCTTTGAGGTGGAAGATGTGCTCTAGATGAGGTGGCCTCAGTATTGTCATGATGTGAGACAGAGTGTTGATTAGTTGAAACTCCCCCTGAGTTGTTGGTTCTTTACAGGGAATTTGGAGTTCTATCAACTGATGATGTAAATCGATTATCCGTTGATGAACTATGATCAACGGATGCTTCATTTTGTACTTCAATGGATGATGCACTATTTCTTTCAACGGATACTACATTGCCTCTATCAACGGATGCAAAATTTTGTGCATTATCCAAGGGCATATGAATCCCTTTTGAAGTGTCATCTCCATCAATCTCCTCTTCACTATCATCACAATATATCTCAATGTTGTCAAATTTGAGTCTCTCATTGTGTCCCTCATCTGTTAGTCCATCAATCTTTTTATCATCAAACACAACATGCACAGATTCCATAACAATGTTGGTTCTTAGATTATAGACCCTATAAGATTTTCCAGCTGAGTAACCAACAAATATCCCTTCATCAGCCTTTGCATCAAACTTCCCTTTATGGTCAGATTGATTTCTCAGTATAAAGCATTTACATCCAAAGACATGAAGAAAGTTTAGAGCTGGTTTTCTTCTCTTGAACAACTGATAAGGAGTCATGCCTTTAGTTTGATTGATCAAAGAAATATTCTGAGTGTAGCAGGCACAATTAACAGCTTCAGCCCAGAAATATGTTGGTAACTTTGATTCTTCAAGCATTGTTCTGGCAGCCTCAATCAAAGATCTGTTCTTTCTTTCAACTACCCCATTTTGCTGAGGTGTTCTTGGAGCTGAGAACTCATGCATGATTCCATTTTCTTCACAGAACAGCCTTATTGACAAATTCTTGAACTCAGTTCCATTGTCACTCCTGATTTTCCTAACCTTCAAGTCAGGATGATTATTGACTTGCCTGATGTGATTGATAATGATTTCACTTGCTTCATCCTTTGATCCAAGAAAATAGACCCATGAAAACTTTGAGAAATCATCTACAATCACTAAGCAATATCTTTTTCTTGCAATTGACAATACATTGACTGGTCCAAACAAATCCATATGTAGTAGCTGTAATGGTTCATCAATTGTTGTTTCAAGCTTCTTTTTGAATGATGCTTTCCTTTGTTTGCCTTTCTGACAAGCATCACACAAACCATCTCTTGAGAATTCAACAAGAGGAATTCCTCTGACTAAGTCCTTTTTGACTAGATCATTCATTGTCTTGAAATTCAAATGGGATAGCTTCTTGTGCCATAGCCAACTTTCAACTGGACTTGCTTTGCTGAAGAGACAAGTAATAGATTCTGCATCTGTAGAGTTGAAGTCAGCTAAGTACACATTTCCTTTTCTAACTCCAGTTAGAATCACTTTATTGTCTTTCTTACTGGTGACAACACAGACTTCTGAATTAAAGGAAATTGTATTCCCTCTATCACATAGTTGACTGATGCTCAGTAAGTTGTGCTTGAGACCATCAACTAATGCAACTTCATCAATGATGACATTCCCTGTTGAAATCAAGCCATATCCCATAGTAAACCCTTTGCTGTCATCTCCAAAGGTTATGCTAGGGCCAGCTCTCTCCTTAAACTCAGTGAGCAGGGAGAAATCTCCTGTCATGTGTCTTGAACAGCCACTGTCCAAGTACCATAGATTTCTTCTTTTTCCCTGCACACACCATAAAATCAATCAAGTTGCTTTTGGTACCCAAGTTTCCTTGGGTCCATTCTTGTTAGCCTTTCTCCCAGACTTCATTCCTCCTGCATCTTTAGACTTAGGTAACTTTGAGTCAACCTTGATCTTAGATGTAGTTGGTTGAGGTGTTGGGTTAGTCACAGAATCATTTAGCACATTTGGAATTTGATAAGGCATGGATTGTGCAAGCATGTTATTCCATATTGGCATATTGTATGGCATTTGAGGCATACTAAATGCAGCAAGATAAGGATTGTTAAAATATGGCATGTTTGCAAAATGTGCATAAGGATTCTGTTGAGACATAACAGGCATAGCATGCAGAGGTGATGCAGACAAATTAGGCATGGAAGAGGGCACAGGTATGGGAGTTTTCTTAATAGGTTTGTAATTAGCAGATAGATGATTAACACTACTACAATGCACACAGCTTTTTCTAGGAGCATACTTATCAGGTGTGTAATTGTTATGTTTGTTAACCCCTACCTTCCCATTTCTATTAGATTTCCTTTTAGTTTCCTTTTTATCCTCAACCACTTTGAGACTATTCTTTAACTGTTCTAAGGTCATGTGTCCTATATTCACCTTACTGAAATCTTTGGATGTGCTTGCTTCTTCTTTGACAAAGTTCTTGGAAGTTGAACCAAACTTTTTGTTGAGTTTCTTTAGATTTTCACTTTTAGAAACATCTGCCTATTTTAATTGAGGAACCTTCAACGGATGCTCCTTTTCTTCCTTCAACGGATAACTTTCATCATCTGTTGATTCCACATCCGTTGACATCCCATCAATTAATTCCAGTTTCTTTTTGTTTTTATCCCAGGCAGTCTCACAGAATGATTCAATTCCTTGGACCTTGGAAATTTGAGCACTAACATCCCTAGATGTCTTCCAGGCTTTAATCACCTCTTGCTCTCTCTCTAATTGATTGGAAAGTATTTCTACTTTCTTGACGGATTCAGCTAGTTCATTTTCAACAGATATACAATGTAGCTTAGTTTTTTCTAGGTCAATCAACTTATCTTCTAACACAGCATTTCTATTACTTAAAAACAGATTGTTCTCTTTAATCCTACTATTTTCTTTAGCAAGAGATTTAAGAGACACATGCAAATGATACAATTCAGTAGACATGTCATTAAAAACATCATTGCACTCTTCTTTAGTAAGCTGTGTTAAATCAGTAGTGATTACCTGGTTGCTTGATGAACTAACTTCATTTTCCTCAGAATCAGCCATGAGAGCCAAGTTGACATATTCCACATTTTCATCCTCTTCTTCTCCATCAGATGCCCAGTCTTTTTCTTGAGTAATGAAAGCCCTCTCCTTTTGCTTGAGCAGATCAAAATATTTCTTTTTGTAATCTACTTGGTCAAATTTCTTCTTTTCAGAAGTTGGCTTTCTACACTCACTTGCAAAGTGTCCACTTATACCACAATTGAAACACTTGAACTTGGATTTGTCCACCATGTTCTTATGAAGTTTAGTGGCTCTAGTGTTTTTCCTAAATTTCATCTTTGCAAATCTCCTGGACAGAAATGCAAGATGCTCATCAATACCATCAGAGTCATCTTGGCTGGAGTTGTCTTCATTCTCAGCAACTTGCTCCTTACCCTTGCTTGATTCTGATTTGCTTATGCCATCTTTGGAGTTTGATGTAGATCTCACAGTTTCTTGTCTGCATTCTTTCTCATTTTCAGCTACCAAGGCAACTGAACCTCCTTTCTTTCTTCCCTTCTCCAATACCTCATCCTGTTCCAGCTCTAGTTCATAAGTCTTCAAGATTCCATATAATCTTTCAAGAGTGAAGTCCTTATAATCTTGAGAGTTTCTCAAGGAGACAGTCATGGGTTTCCATTCCTTTGGCAAGGATCTTAAAAATTTAAGATTTGAATCCTTCACCTGGTACACTCTACCATACAGCTTCAGTCCATTCAACAGCTTTTGGAATCTATTGAATGTGTCATTTAAAGATTCATTTTCTTCAAAATGAAAATACTCATACTGTTGAATGAGAAGCTGCATTTTGTTTTCTTTTACTTGTTCTGTACCTTCACACAGTAGCTGAACTGTGTCCCAAACCTCTTTGGCAGTTGTGCAATTTATCACATTATCAAACATATCCTTGTCAAGACCATTAAACAAAATGTTCATAGCCTTCTTATCCTTGTGGACTTCTTCTGTGTCTTCCATTGTCCATTCTGCTCTAGGTTTTGGAATGGATTTACCAACAGCAATTGTGGCCGTAGCAACTGTGGCTACTTTATGGGGAATGTGAGGACCATTCTCAATGCAGTTTACATAACCTTCATCTTGGGAGAGTAGCTGAAGGTGCATTTTCACCTTCCAATGGTGATAACTGTCTTTGTTAAGAACTGGGATTTTTACTCCAATATCCTTCTTACTCATCTTTGTTAGTTTCCAAGATCTTTAAACTCTTTGTGTGTCAAGAGCTTGCTCTGATACCAATTGTTATTCCTAGTGGACTAACAATGAGATTTACAGAAGGGGGGTTGAATGTAAATCTCAAAACTTTTTCAAGTTTTGAGCAGTTTTAAAGGCTTTGTGTTCAAGATAAACAAGTGTGTGAATTGCTTTAAGCTAATACAGACAGATATATATTTAAGCACTAATGTAAAGAACACAACAGACCTTAAAAACTTTTCTGGTGGATTGTTGTTCCACCAGAGATGGTATTTCAGAAAATCTGTGATTCTAGATGTTGATCACAGCTGCATCCTAGTACAAACTAGATAATTTTTCTCTCAAGATTTTTTTAAACAGCACTGGAAAAAATTCTTATCTAATTACTTGCTGCTACTTGGTTTATATATCACCAAGTTTACAAGTGAAGACAAAGATAAAAATACAATAAAAATAAGCTCTCCACTTGTTTCTTCTCCATATCACTCAAGTACTTTGTTGACTATTGCCTCTTTGTACTAGAGTAGAACAGCTGCTTTTTCTGATGTTCCTGAAATTAGGCTTCCACATTTCAGTTATCTCTGTCAACCCATGTGCCTCTGTCTGCTGTTACAACTACCACTTATCAACTGCTATTTAACAGAACATCCGTTGAAGCCTTCATCCGTTGATGGCTTTATCCGTTGATGTGTTAGCAGTTGAAGCTCTATCCGTTGAAGCTTTAGAGACATCCATTGAAGCTTTGTTTCTCATCCGTTGAAGGTCTTTAAGATATCCGTTGATACCACTTCATTTATACAAAATTACAAGGCATGAAATATTTACAATTGGCCTTCCTATTTGCATATCTTCTAGTAGTCAACATGACTTATATTTTCTCTCAACTTCTAAGAATTATATCTTAAATACAGAGACTGAAATGTGCTACAACACTAGACTTATTTCTAAGTAAAGCTGCACCATCAACGGATAGCCAAAGTGGTCTTATCCGTTGAGGTTACAAACACTAAACTTCTACTTAAGTGTTTTGTTAAACATATCATCAAACTAATGCACATATATTCCTAACAATAAGAGCAAGTATTGCAGATTTCACAAAGATGTTGGCCATGACACTGATGAGTGTAGGCAATTGAAAGATGAAATCGAATTTCTGATTCGAAAAAGAAGATTGAACAAATATACTGGAGAAGGAGGGGATAGAAACAATAACGTGAGAAGGAACTTTGATGACCGAAGGAGAGATCAAGAAGATCAGGGGCGGAATCCCCAACCTAGGGGACCGGTGATAAATTTAATCTTCAGAGGACCGCGTCCACAAGGGCCTGTGATCAACACAATTTTTGGTGGACCAACTGCTGCAGGGTTATCCATGAACTCCAGGAAAGCGTATGCTCGAGAAGTTATGCATATTGTTGGGGAAGCCCCGAAGAGGGCTAGGACAGGAGTAACAATTTCTTTTGATGATTCTGATTTGGAGGTTGTGAAATTTCCCCATGACGACCCGTTGATCATAACCCCGATAATAGGGAACAGCCCGGTAAGAAGGGTCCTTGTGGATAATGGAGCTTCAGTGGATATTTTGCTCCATGACACCTTTTTAAGGATGGGATATAATGACTCCCAATTGACCCCAACCGACATGTTGATATATGGATTCGCAGGAGTGGAATGCCCCGTAGAAGGAATAATCAAGTTGCCAACAACGATAGGACATGAACCAAGGCAAGCAACTCAGATGTTGGACTTTGTGGTGGTGAAGGCTAGTTCGACCTACAATGCTATCATGGGAAGAACAGGGATACATACCTTTAAGGCAGTCCATTCTTCTTATCATTCGGTTATGAAATTTCCGACTCGAGATGGGATTGGAAGAAAGAGGAGATCAAAAAATGGTAAGAAGCTGTTATGTGGCCTCTTTGAGGGCAGATGGAGTTGGGGGCAGGTTCTTCCTATTGAAGATCTGGATATCCGAGAAAATGATGAGAAAGGGGGAAAGCCAGCAGAAGACTTGGTTTCGATTCCTTTAGAGCCCGAGAATCCTGAGAGGATGACTTTCATTGGAGCCACATTAAAGGAGCCCCTTAGAGGGAAGTTGGTGAAGTTTTTGCAAGAAAATAGTGATGTTTTTGCATGGTCAGCAGCTGATATGACTGGTATTGACCCGGAATTGATTACTCACAAGCTGAATATAGACCCAAATCGGAAGACGGTAAAATAAAAGAAAAGAAGTTTTGCTCCAGAAAGGCAAGAAGCTATAAAACAGGAAGTGGAGAAGCTCTTAGAGGCTGGTTTCATTGAAGAGATTCAATTTCCAGAGTGGTTGGCAAACCCTGTAATGGTGAAGAAGGCTAATGGGAAATGGAGGATGTGTATAGACTTCACTGATCTGAATGATGCGTGCCCTAAAGACTGTTTTCCGTTGCCAAGAATTGATACTTTGATTGATGCCGCTGCTGGGCATGAGATGCTGAGCTTCATGGATGGATTTAGCGGATACAATCAGATTAAGATGCACAAGGATGACATTCCAAAGGTATCATTCATCACTGACTTTGGTTTTTATTGTTATCTTGTTATGTCATTTGGTCTTAAGAATGCAGGAGCCACCTATCAAAGGTTGGTAAATAAAATTTTTAAGGATCTTATTGGTAAGACTATGGAAGTCTATGTTGATGACATGTTAGTCAAGAGTCTAGTAAAGACTGATCATATAACCCATTTGAGGGAAGCTTTTGAGGTCCTGAGGTACCACAAGATGATGTTGAATCCTACAAAGTGTGCTTTCGGAGTAGGATCTGGAAAATTTTTGGGATTGATGGTCTCCAAGAGAGGGATCGAGGCTAACCCTGATAAAATAAAGGCAATCCTGGACATGGAACCACCAAAAACTGTCAAGGATGTTCAGAAGCTCACAGGAAGGGTTGCTGCGCTGGGACGATTCATTTCCAAGTCAGGAGACAAGTGCCTATCATTCTTTAAGTCACTAAAAAATATTAAGGACTTTGTATGGAGTGAGGAGAACCATAAGGCTTTCGAAGAACTGAAGAAATATATGGCGCAGGCCCCGTTGTTGGCCAAGCCAGTTTTGAGTGAAGTTTTATTCTTGTAGTTGGCTGTTTCAGAGAGTGCCTTGAGCGCGGTATTGGTTAAGCAGGAACTGAAAGTCCAGAAACCCGTATACTATGTCAGCAAAATTCTGCATGGTGCTGAGTTGTTATTCAACTATTGAGAAATTTGCTCTAGCCTTGGTAATGGCTTCGAGAAAGCTACATCCTTACTTTCAGGCTTATCAGATTGAGGTGCTAACAAATCAGCCCCTGAGAAATATCATTCACAGTCCCAAGGCAAGTGGGAGATTGATTAAGTGGGCAATAGAGCTGGGAGAGTTCGATCTCAAGTATAAGCCACGAACGGCAATAAAAGCCCAGGCACTAGCTGGCTTCATGGTGGAATGTACCATACCCAACCAAGAAGTCGGGGGGCAGGAAGATACCATACCTCAAGATAAGGGAGTCAATAATGGGGATAAAGAGAAGGATGATAAGGAGAAAGAATATTGGGTTCTCTATTTTGATGGAGCATCAAAAACAAACTCCAGTGGAGCAGGATTAGTTTTACAAAGCCCTGACGGGTTCCTGATCAAGTATACAATGAAATTAGACTTCCCAACAACAAATAACAAGGCAGAATATGAAGCCCTGATAGCTGGCCTTGGCCTAGCTGGGACACTTAGAGTCAAAAACTTAAAAGTCCGCGGAGACTAGAAGCTGAGCATATCCCAGGTAAAGGGAGAATTTGAGGCAAGGGATGATACGATGGCTAAGTATGTCCGCCTAGTAAGGGCTGTGATGACCCAATTCAATGAATGCCATGTTGAGCACATTCCAAGGGAGGAAAATGCTAAGACAGATGCATTATCAAAGTTTGCTTCATCCAAGATAGAAGAAAGTTCAGGAAGTGTGTACTTCCGTGTTTTGAAGACACGAAGCATAGATGTTAAGCTTGTAGCTCCTATAGGCCTGGGGACGTCATGGATAGATCCTATTAAGGCCCACATTTAAACCGGTTGGTTGCCAAATGATGCAATTGAAGCACGGAAGTTAGCTGTTCGGGCACTAAGGTTCTCTTTGATAGATGGGATTCTGTACAAAAGATCTTTCGTGGTTCCTTACTTAAGGTGTCTCAGGCCCGATGAGGCACGCTTGGCTCTTGAAGAAGTGCATGAAGGTATTTGTGGGCAACACTTGGGGGGCAGGGCCTTGGCTCATAAGATAACCCGTTTAGGCTTCTATTGGCCAGAAATGATGGCTGATGCCAAAGAATATGTAAAGAAGTGTGATCGCTATCAGAAGCATGCACCTGTTGTTAGATGACCCCCCGAGATGCTGACCTCTATAAACTCGCCCATTTCTTTTGCTATGTGGGGAATGGATATTCTGGGGCCTTTCCCCATGGCCATGGCACAAAGGAAGTTCCTGATTGTAGCCATTGATTATTTCACCAAGTGGATTGAAGCCAAACCCTTGGCCAAGATCACAACTAAGCAGGTTGCACAATTCCTGTGGGAAAATGTTATGTGCCGGTATGGAATTCCCCGTATCCTAGTCACCGACAATGGAACACAATTCAACAACGAGGAATTCAAGAAGTATTGTGAAGAAAATGAAATTGAGTTACGGTTCACCTCTGTGGCTCACCCGCAAGCCAATGGGCAAGCGGAGGTAGCAAATCGGATAGTCTTGGATGGACTAAAGAAGAGGATCGAGAAGTCAAGAAATAATTGGGTGGATGAAATACTTCCAATATTATGGGCCTACAGGACTACCTGTAGAGTCACGACTGGAGCAACTCCCTTCATGTTGGCATATGGGGCAGAAGCAATAGTTCCCGTGGAGATATCACATTCCTCTCCAAGGATTCAGGCTTTCAATCCTGAGGAAAATGAGGAAGGACAAAGGTTGGCTCTGTACTTAATCGATGAAGTGTGAGATGAGGCACATGCAAAGATAGTAGAATATCAGAAAAAGGCTTCATTTTACTACAACCTAAGGGTTAAAGAAAGGTTTTTCAAACAAGGTGACCTAGTCTTGAGGAAGATAGAAGCTTCTGGTGTAGGACAGAAAGGGAAGCTTGCTCCAAATTGGGAAGGGCCGTATAAAGTCAAGAGCGTTCAAGGTAAAGGAACCTACAAGCTGGAGACAATGAATGGTTTTGAAGTCCCTAGAACTTGGCATGCACAATTCAGGTTTACTATGTGTAGGGCAACTGAATACGATTCTCATTTGTCAGGATGACAAGTAGGTTGAAAAGCACCTTGAAGCTTTTCTTGCGTAGGATTTTATATTCCAGTAGAATTTACATTGTCAAGTTATTATTGTTAAGGGTCGAACCCATACTATGTAAGGTTTTGGAAAACTACACTTCATATTAAAGAGTTTGAAATTATTTCAACCTATGGATGTTTAAGTTGTGATAATACCTTGTGTGGTTTTAACAAAAAATCATGCTTTGATCATTGAAAAAAGGAAGACTTCAAGGATTCTTTTATAAGAGTGCACATTGCACAATTCAAAGGGCCAATTAGTTCAAGTTTAAATGCATATTAAGTATTGCGAGTAAGAAAAGCAGAATATGAAATAACCCCAAAGGGTAACAAGTTCTGATATAAACGAAGTTCACATATTGTCTAATAAAGAAGAAATACATAAAAAAAACTTAGGCCTTGGAAGGCTGGGATTCCTCGGAACCCCTATCCGAAGTCTCCTCGGATGTCTCAGTCATCCCCTCGGATGTCTCAGTCGTCCCCTCGGAAGTCCCCGTAGAGGTTCCATCAGAACTGCCTTCGGGCGCTTTGGATGCTGCGGGAGATGCTGGTTGCTGAGGCGCTGCCCTTGGAGGCTCTTCCACCCTGACCTTCTTTGCAACGGGCTCAGACTCCTCTTCAGAAGAAGCTTCCTCTTCTCCGGAGCTGGACTCAAGCTCATTCCTCTTTTGGCCTTGGCTCCCCGATGGGCCGTCCTTGATTAGGCCAACGAGCTTGTCGGTAACACCCCCAAGTTCTGGAACTCGCATAGGGCAAGGAAAGGAGGACTGCTCGAGGATTTCTGGAAATTCATCCTGAATGGCCTCCACAGCAGCATCCCAGCCTTCCTTATAGCTAACTGGGTGTAGGAGGGCATCGTGCTCCACCATTAAGTCCTTAAACTTCTGAGTGTCCATCTAGCCGTCAAAGGCTTTATCCTTTTGAGCCTTCAGGTTAACGTTTTCGGCCCGGGCCGTTTCCAGGTCAGAAGTGGAAGAGGCAAGTTGGGCTTCAAGGGCCTCTATTCTTTGGTTGGCCTCCTCCAACTTCTTATTCGCGTCCTCCAGGCCAACCTTCCAAGCCTTGGCTTGGTGAATCGCCCCCTGAAAGTGGGCGTTCGCCTACAAGAAACACAGCAAAACTATGAGACTGGAAAATCGGAAAGGCAACTATGAAGGGCAAAGGAAAAAGACGTACCGTCGCCAAAGCCTGGGCTCCGAAAAGCTCGTTCCCCTCTAAGTCCTGTTGAAGGACAAAGTCTTGATAGTCCACCGGGGTGATGGAATGCTTAGACCATTCCTTGGCAAGCGTCGTGTTGCCAACAATTGAATCCTTGCCCCGGATTCCCCAAGCAGGTTGAAAATAAGCCCCTGGCATCTGTTTGGTGCGCAAAACTTGGTCGGGGCCTTCTTCGCCTGGTTCCATTGCTTGGAGTAGGAACTCCAGGAAGCGATCACCAAGGCGCGAGTCTTTAAAGACCTTTCCAGCACGCTTCATCCTGGTTGTCTCCAGGTCTTTAGGCTTGGTAGCCTCCTCAATTTTCTCAGCCACTGCATCAAATGAGATAAGTAAGCTGAGGAATCGGCAAAATAGAAAATGAAGGAAATAAAAAAGAGATATGTAAGGAAGGAAACTTACTTTTCTTAGGGACGGGAGATAGGCCGCATTCTACAAGATCCCAAGAATGGGAGGTTCCATTATCTTGCGTCAGGAGGTTGAAAGCTCTAGCCTCCTCCTCAGACAAAGTTATATCGTTTGGGCTCCCATCAACGGCAAGCCCAAAAGACTATCGAAATAGGGTGCCCCAATCACCACCCTCCCAAACGACGAACAAAAAATCTTTCTTCCACCCGAAGTTGTTGTCAGGGATGGACTTCCCGTTCACAATGTGAGGAATAGTAGGGCGCTGGTTTATAGAAACCCAACCCGGATTCTTATCAGGGCTGTTCTTGAACTGAAAAATCTTTCTGAAGACAGCGACAAAAGTGGGGACATTATGCTTGGCACATTGTGATAGATAGCACAGAATGAGCCTCCAAGAATTAGGAGGGAGTTGGAAAGGGCTGATGCCCACATCAGCTAGCAAAAGAGGAATGAACGGGTGAAAGGGGAGTCTGATACCTGCCCTTAGAGTATCCCTGTAGACGCATAATGCGTCCTTCTTCCACTGGCAGGCCCTATCGGCCGGACCTGCAAGAACCAGCTTGAAAGGTTCCTTGATTTTGAAACAGCTGCTCAACTTTTCCAGCTCTTTAGGATCCCGCAAGGCACTAATATGGTCGTGCGTGTCCAGATGCGCATCGGACGGGTATTCGTCCCCTCGGGTGTTGATCATGTCGATCAGGGAAGTGTACCTTGATCGAATAGGGAATTCATTGGACTTTCTAGCCACGTTCATCTTGGCCAAATGAGTCATTTTCTTATCAGCCATCTGAAAAAAGAGCACATAAAGAGATAATTTTAAAAGCGCACACTATGTAAAAATAAGCACAAGAAGTAAAGGGAGAAATTTTACCTGAAGAGATGCTCCTAAAAAGGCTTTGATACTCCGACTTACTGTTATTGCTCTAAGATTCTTAGTAGGAGAAGAAAGAAGAAGAACTTAGAAATGAGAAAGTGAGGAGCAGTAGACTCTCCTCACTCCTTTATATAGGTGGGAAAGTGAAGTTGAAGGGACAAAAGCCCAGTAAGGATAGAGGCCCAAAGAAAAAGCCCAAAAAAAGGAATATTCCAGAAATATTCCAAGGAATTCTAGAGAATTCTAAACAGGGTATTTTGGTATATTAAGCCCAGATCAATAAGAGGCCCAATAAGAGTTAGAAGGCCCAAATCAAATTAGGATTTTGGAAAATCCCAGTAAGAATTAAGAAGGCCCAAATCCAATTAGGATTTGGAAAAATACAATGCCCTAAATTGAAGCCCTAAAATATGTAAGGCCCAATAAAGAAGGCTAGGCCCAAACTGAGGCCCAGTAAAAAATGGATTAAATGGAAGTCCTATGTAATAACCCCAAAATTTTGAAATTTTTTGTAACCCTTATGAATAGTGCTTTTGCTGATATTGCTGAATAAGAAAACTTTTCATGCCACACTATGTAGGGGTTCTTTTATTGTTATTCTGAGATCGTATTAGTACTCTATATGATAAATAAGTGTATGTAATGATCGTTAGAATCCAAATTCGAACACTTTGATTTTTCCCGAAAATCCACCAGATACCGAAAGAATTGAGTATAAGGTAACAGGATAAAAATGATTTAAATTCAAGGATTATAAGAGAGGATCATAAAAGGAATATAATGTATTGAGAAAGGTTAAGGAAACCCAAGTAATAAGATCCCGGGTATGATCCCTCAAACGATAAACGAAAACGAAAGTTAAGCGAACCGTATAACAGATCAGCGGTCATTAGCCAAGTAATTAGAAGCTAATCAAAGAGGTTAGTGAGGATGATGTCATCAAACCAATAAGAAGAGGACAAGTGTGGGAGGATGACATAACAAGGTGACATAAGCATGACAAAAAGGAAGGGTGTTGTTGGTTGATTCTTGGCCATGCAAAAGTTACCATGGTTAAAAGTAATAAATCAAAACAAAACAAATCAATTAATCCAACCAACAATTCATTTCACCAAAACACAAAGTTGACTTCTCTTTTCTTCATCAAAGCTCTCGGCCTCTCTTTGTTTTCAAGAAGAAAAAAACCAAAATCTAAGATCCAAGCCTTGTTAATTAGTGATGTAATTATCTAATACTCCTTATGTATAGATATAGCTATCCTACAAGTTTGAGCTTCTAATTTATTCAAAATCTCTTCCTAAAAATCATGGAAGAAGAGGGTGAATAGTGTTTTTCAAGAACTTAAATTTTTGTTCTTGAGTTTTTGTTTAGATTAAGCTTGGATAAGGACTTTTAAGGGTGATTCCAAGCTAATTACTTGATTCTCCACTCTCCAAGGAAGGTATAACCCCTCCAAACCCTAACTTTACTTCAGTATTAGGTTTAGTTTTGTTGTTATGGTTCATGAGAAGCATTATTCTTGTAGACTTAGAGATTGGTTGGTTTTATTATGTTTTGGAGTTGTAAATCATGATGATTAGTTAATAAACTTAAGTAAACTCTTAGTTCATGATTGAGAAATGAGTATGAATTGGTAATATTGAGATGTTGGGGCTGTTGTAGTATGGTATGGATGGATTTTGGTTGTATGAATGAATTGTGATTGATTGGTGGTTGGTTTGGAGTAGAATAAAAATTGGTAATCGCGTAAACATAGACGTCGTAATGTCCGATTTACTTTAGACTGTTTTTTCTCTTAACATCAGGACCCGAGAACTCCCTGCAAAATTTTTACCATTGCCATGATTAGATAGTTCATGTTACGAGCTTTGTTTTGATATGTGGTTCGTTTGAATCCGATGTACGGTTTAGGAGAAACGACCGTTTTAAGTAACGGCGTTTCGCGAACGAACCATTACCCCTCGCCTTACTTTGAAACATAGGTTAAAGACCTTAAAGGACTAATTGGAGTATGAATCATTTATTTTAAGTGTAGTAGGAAGTTGGTAAGACACTCGCGAAAGAATCACCTTAAAACCCTTAATGGTTAATTTATTAAAAATGGTGAAGCCGAGGGTACTCGAGCGACTTAAGGGAATCGTTGAGCGCAAAGCGAGTGTTAGAGTCTAATTGGTTCAAGTATAGATTCATAAGCGACTTTGGTTTAATTCCAAATTATATGTTGTTTATAGGACACCAGACTCGTCCCAAGCCATTTGTCACCCCCAGTTGCTCAGGCAAGTTTTCTACCTGTTATACTGTTGTTGTGATGTAAATATATGTATATGCATTATCTTGTGATAAGTGCATGATTGTTATTAGCAAATTTTGCGATATATTGAAGCATGCTGATATGGTATATATATGCATGTCTGTTTCGTAATCTTGATATATATCTATTAATTCAAATGCTTATTAGTTGCATAATACCTATGCTAGAGATAAGTAGTAGTTGCGTATACCCTGAGTATAGGGGACCCAAAGGTGAACATTTTCTAAAACCGGGAGTCGATGTTCCCGAGTATATTATATATATATTTATATATATATATATTGATAAAGTTTTCAAAACTATTAATCGAATAAGGTTTATTCGATAACTTTATTTTATTTAATGAATATTACTTGAATATTCATTCGAGTACTTATGACTCAGTTTATATTATTTAATGAATAATACTTGAATATTCATTCGAGGACTTATGACTCAGTTATATTATTTAATAAATATTATTTGAATATTCATTTGAGGACCTATGACTCCGATTATTTACTAAATAATATTCTTTATTTTATTAAAGAATAATGTTTCGATAATCAAACTTATTTTCGATTATTCAAATAAAGATAGTACTTTCGTATAAGTATATCTTTGGTTATTTATTATTCATTTCAAGTATAAGTTTTAAAACTTTTACTTCAATTATTTTTATAAGGATTATCCTTATGGGAATATTATTTAAATGATAATATTCAGATATTTTCTAATATATCGGGACTGATTTACTTTATTAAATCAGCATTACTCCAAACACTCTTTAAAGTGTTTTCAAGTATTCAAAATGATTTTTAAAAGTTAGAGCGGATCCCAAAACTCATTTTTATATTTAAGATCTTCCTTTTAAAGGGGATTTAAATACTCGCTCAAAACCGGAGGGATCCGGCTCTGTGGTGTATTTTATATTCGCAACGAGGTTGCTGTTTTGGTAAATGAATTGATTACTTACCCAACGTTCGGGAAGTAAGTCCATCTATCGAGTCGGCATAAGCAATATGGGCTCAGTGGGCGTCCATGAAAGTGTAAGTGGCTCAGTGGGAGTCCATCAAATGCGTAAGTGGCTGAGTGGCAGTCCAGCATAAGGTCCTATTGCGACCAGGGTGATGACCAGTGGGGAATTCGTCCATCTACTAGTAGAAAAGGTTATTTATTGGTATCTTTGCCTGATCAGCAAGATATCGGGTTTATGCCACAATTCTTTTCCTTTCCAAAAATTCATTGGATGTTACAAACTCTGTTCATACTTTACATGACAGAGGTTTTCAGGAAATGTATAAAGAGATACATATGTGGATATATATATCGGGACTTAATGAAGTATCTCATAACTTCATTTCATTCAATAATATTTCAAAGATTTAATCTATTCAAATCTTGTCTTATAGTCTCATCTATGTGATGAACTGTTGAAAGCTCATTATACTTTGAACAGTGGTAGTTCAAGTAGCTTTATAAATGATATAAGTATAGTCAAGTATTTGGTAACTTCATCCCTTGTTTTTGCTTATATCCAGTAAGTAATTATCTTACACTTGATAAAGGATTTTAGTAAGTTATCCATTTAGATACTTGCATTATTGTTTACACTATATATTATCTTGCGAGCTGTAATGCTCACTCTTGCTTTATTTCTTCATCACACAACAACAGTTAGGAAAGATGGCCAGACTCAAGCAGACCCAGCGCAAGCGCGTGGGAAGCGTCCCGCGTCTTCCCGTTGATGTTGTAGCTGCGATTACTGCAGAGGTAGATCTATTGATAGAGCAGGCATTCTACTTTTGGGAACCAAATATTGTATAATTATAAGTTGTGGCAGATAATGGCAATTAACTATAAACTTATCAAGTAATCATTTTGGGTTGTAATAACTTTTAAATTGTGGATTCAAGGACTTGTACTTATTTCAATTTCATCTCTGAGACTATAACGGGTTGTGGTGTATGTTAGTGTGGGGTCATAGCATGAGGTTATTTATTATTAATTAAGTCAAGTGATATTGTGGAAAGAAAGACCGTGACGACCCGGATCCCCGCCCCCGAATCTGGGGGTGTTACAGAAATGGTATCAGAGCTAAGCGTTATAAACCTCAGAGATGATGCGACGATATAATAATAAACTCACAAAGATAATAAGATCTCTTGCCAAGTTCATGGTCGGACTACTTAAAGTAGCGCTGACAGTTAAAACCCTTACGGGAACCCTTATAAGTATCATGATAGTAACTTAGCTCGTTTAATATGTAGGCACATGAGATAGAGGACCCTGAGATGTTCGAGCGTGAGCATGATGAGGCACTGCTAGATGCCAAGGATCAGGAGGAGCCTGAGATGGAGGAGGATGAGGAGGACCCCTCAGAGGAGTCAGAGACAGAGGTTATTGCTATTTCCGATGAGGAGGACCCGGATGAGGTCCCAGTAGCTGAGGAGCATGTCGGAGCTATAGTGGAGTACACTGGTACCCCTTTACCCACACTCCCGGTGGTTAGAGCTCCTACCCCTCCACCCCTATCTTGGAGCCCCTATGATGACAGCTCAGAGACCCATACTCCCGAGCCTAGGCAGACCGAGGAGGCACCCCCAGCGGCTCCAGATTCACCACCTCTCGACCCTGCCCATAGGCAGTCTTTGTTAGCTCACGGCTATGTTCAGGATGTACTGAGGACCCGAGTGGCTGTTGCTGAGGCCCGGCTGGATGAGGTCAGGAGGGAGTTGGACGCGGAGAGGGCGGGTAGGCGTGCCCGAGCTTATGAGACTAGGGCTACTATACCCCGATCCTTGAGGAGGGAGCTGACGGGGATAGAGCTCACATCCCGAGCGAGACTCCGATCGCTCCAGGGGGACAGGCATGGTAGGATCTCCAGGCGGCAGGCCGACTATATCTTCCGTCGTGTGATGGAAAGGGTATGGGAGCTGACCGCTCCGGTGTGTGATTCAGGACTGACGATGGGATAGTCTAGTTGTCTAGTTAGTCGAGGCCTTAGTAAGAGCTAATTTTCCGGGATAGTTGACTTGTATATAACATCCCTTTTTCTGACTAGACAGATAGACTCTTGTGTATCACTTTTGGGCAGATGGCTGTAGCACTGTTGTACTTTTGACCAGATCAAACTATGTATTTCTCACATTATGTATATATTTGTTTCCTTTCAGTTCAGTTCCTTAGTGACGAGATCACTGTTTTTATTATTATTATTACTGTACTTCTTCTAGAACTGTCTTAATGTAATAGAATTGCGAGATACATTCTCCCCATTATAGAACTGTGCAAGGAACAATGTTGTGTATGATTGTGACCTAACGTTGAATTTTCCAATTTTTTTTTTATCAGTATCATGCCACCAAGCAAGATTGGAACTAGGGCGAACCCTGGATCTGAGGACCAGGGAAGCCATAACCAGGACGATAGGAACCGAGAACACAGTGAAGAGGAAGACGAGGATTATGTTGAACAGGATGACTCCCTGTATAAAGAGGAGGAGGAAACATATGATGTTGAGGGATTTGAGATAGAGGCTGAAGAAGGAGAAACTGCGGTTGAGCAACCAGTACCAAACCCAGGCATGGATCCCATGGGACAGTTCATGCAACTACTAAGGCAGAACTTGGAACGTCAACCCAACCCACCCCATTAAGGAAATAACAATGCTGTGGCAAACTCTTTCAGGGCTTTCAAGTCCCTTAAGCCCCCTGAGTTCCACGGATCAGCCGACCCAGTTGAGGCAAGGTCATGGTTAAAGGAAATGGAGAAATCCTTTGAGATTCTGAGTACCGATGAGGCACAGAAGACTGTATTTGCTACCTACCTTCTGAAAGGAGAGGCCAACTACTGGTGGGAGGCCAAGAAAAACATGGAGACAGATGCTATCATAACCTGGGAGAGGTTCAGTCAGTAGTTTTTGGGAAAGTATTTCCCGAGGTTTATGGAAAACCAGATGGAGCTCAAGTTCTTGGAGCTAAAGGAGAATAACTTATCTATAGCAGAGTACGAAGCAAAATTTACCGAGTTATCAAGGTTTGTGCCGGAGTTTGTGAGCACCGAGGAAAAGAAAGCTAGGAGGTTTCAGCAGGGACAGAAACCGTGGATTCAGGATAGGGTGGCAATCCTTGAGCTTACGGATTATGCCACTCTGGTGCAAAAGGCAACAATTGTAGAAGCCGGAAGTGAACAGATGTAGAAGGAAAGAGAGAATAAGGGAATAAAGAGGAAAAGTATGAGCATGGGTGGAGGTTCCGCAGGAGGGAGCTTCCCAACTAGATTTAATTGAGGAGCAGTGTCCCTACCGGGAAAGAACACTGGGTTTAAGCGGCCAATGAGTGTGAATGTGAGCCAGAGTGGCCAGAAGTCAAGAATGTCCTATTCCAACCAATCTCGACCCCCATTGCCAGCCTATAACACTTGTGGAAGGATGCATACTGGGGAGTGTAAAGGAAAGCCAGTAATCTGCTTTAAATGCGGTCGAGAGGGTCACTATTCAACTAAGTGCCCTTCATCAACCCCTGCTGTCATTCCAACCACCACTTGTCATCAGTGTGGACGCCCGGGTCATTGGAAGAGGGAATGCCCAATGAACAAACCAGCAGCTTCAGGAGCCAGCAGGGCTGCCTCCAATAAGCCACCTACTGCGAGGACTTTCAACATGACAGTCCAGGATGCTATGAAAGACTCAGATGTGATAGCAGGTACCCTTTCTCTAAATTCAGTCAGTGCAAACGTTTTATTTGATTCAGGAGCAACTAAATCTTTTATATCAAATGACTTTGCGCGTAAATTAAGACTTAAGGCTGAACCCTTGATAGAACCCTTACGAGTAGAAATAGCCAATCATAAAGTTATTCCTGTTAACCAGATTCGCCCCGCCTGTGAGTTAGGCATAGGGGAACAATCTTTTAGTGTTGATATGATTCCTTTTAAATTAGGGGAGTTTGAGGTAATTTTGGGAATGGACTGGCTATCTAGCAATGATGCTCAGATAGACTGTAAGGGGAAGAAAGTTAAGTTAAATATCCCAGGAAAGAAAGAAGTCATATTTAGAGGAAAGAGGCAGACGCAGAAATTTTTAACTATGGCCCAGGCCAAAAGGATGCTACGAAAAGGAAATGAGGCTTACCTAGCCTATGTGGTGGACACGCAGAAGGAGGTGCCCAACTTACAAGATATTCCGGTAGTCAATGAATTTGAAGATGTAATCCCACAAGACCTTCCGGGATTACCACCCGATAGAGTGATTGAATTTGCTATTGAGTTGGCCCCAGGGACGGCGCCAGTTTCAAAAGCACCTTACCGGTTAGCCCCATTAGAAATGAAGGAATTAGCTACCCAATTGCAGGAACTTTTGGATATGGGTATGATAAGATCCAGTGTGTCTCCGTGGGGAGCACCAGTGTTATTTGTTAAGAAGAAAGATGGGAGCATGAGGCTGTGCATCGACTATCGAGAGTTGAACAAGCTAACCATAAAGAACAGGTACCCGTTACCTAGAATAGACGATATGTTCAACCAGCTAAAGGATGTTGTTTATTTTTCCAAGATTGACCTGAGAACTGGATATCACCAACTAAAGATTAAACCCGAAGATATTCCCAAGACAGCGTTCCGTACCAGGTATGGGCACTATGAGTTCTTGGTAATGTCCTTTGGATTAACCAACGCCCCAGCGGCTTTCATGGATTTAATGAACAGAGTATTTAAAAAGTACTTGGACAAGTGTGTGATAGTTTTTATCGATGATATTTTAATCTACTCAAGGACTGAGGTAGAACATGCAGAGCATTTGAGGATAGCTCTAGGAATACTCAGAGGGGAGCAGTTATTTGCCAAATTCTCAAAGTGTGAATTCTGGCGGAATGTAGTACAGTTTTTAGGTCATGTGATCAATAAAGAAGGAGTATTGGTCGACCCCTCCAAGATAGAGGCGGTCTCAAATTGGGAAAGGCCAACCACACCCACAGAGGTAAGGAGTTTCATAGGATTGGCCGGCTACTATCGTAGATTTGTACAGGACTTTGCGAAGATCGCAGCCCCTCTGACACGACTTACTCGTAAGACAGAGAAGTTTGAATGGACGGAAAAATGCGAGAACAGTTTTCAGGAATTAAAGAAAAGGTTGGTAACGGCCCCGGTGTTGGCATTGCCAGACGGAAAATGAGATTTTGTGATATATAGTGACGTGTCGCACAAAGGATTAGGGTGTGTGCTTATGCAGCACGGTGAAGTGATTGCGTATGCGTCGAGACAACTGAAGGAATAGGAGATTATATATCCTACTCATGACCTTGAGCTCGCGGCAATAGTTTTTGCCCTAAAAATTTGGAGGCACTACTTGTATGGAGAGAAGTGCGAGATTTTCACAGACCATAAGAGCCTCAAGTACATATTTACGCAGAAAGAGCTCAACATGCGCCAGAGGAGATGGTTAGAGCTAATCAAGGACTATGATTGTGAGATTCTCTATCATCCGGGGAAAGCCAATGTGGTGGCTGATGCCCTTAGTAGAAAGGAAAGACTCAGAATGATAACAAATTCGGAAGAATTGATAAAGGATTTCGAGAAAATGGAAATAGAAGTAAAGGTAACCTGAACCGGAACTGAAAAACTGTTTGAGATCTCGATGCAGCCAGAGTTATTGGAAAAGATCAGATTGTGCCAAGAGAAAATAATGAATGAAGGCAGAGAGTCAATGACTGGAGAAGAGATCCATACTGAGAAAGATGATAAAGGGATAATGAGGTACTCCTACCGGATTTGGGTTTCGAACGTTCAAGAGCTTAAAGATGAGATTTTGGATGAAAGCCATAGTTCAAGGTATTCCATTCACCCGGGAAGCACCAAGATGTATAGGGATTTGAAGGAGTATTACTGGTGGCCCAACATGAAGAGGGACATAGCAGAATGGGTAAGCAAATGTTTGACTTGCCAAAGAGTAAAGGCAGAGCACCAGAGACCCAGTGGACTTTTACGACCCCTGGAGATTACCGAATGGAAATGGGAACAGATAGCCATGGATTTTGTTGTCGGTTTACCAAGGACGAAAGCCAACCATGATGCCATATGGGTGATTATAGACCGACTGACAAAGTCAGCTCATTTCATTCCTATCAATGAGAGATACACAGTCGATAGACTGGTGGACATTTACCTTAAGGAAATAGTAACGCGACATGGAGTCCCAGCGTCCATTGTCTCAGACCGAGACCCCAGGTTCAACTCCAGATTTTGGAGGAGCTTTCAAGAATGTGCGGGGACCAAGTTAAATATGAGTACCGCTTACCACCCCCAGATGAATGGGCAGAGTGAAAGGACCATCCAGACACTAGAGGATATGTTGAGAGTCTGTGCAATAGACTTTAAAGGAAGTTGGGATGATCACTTGCCGTTGATCGAGTTTTCTTATAACAATAGCTTTTATGCTAGCATCGGAATGCCGCCTTATGAGGCCCTGTACGGAAGAAGGTGTCGATCTCCCTTATATTGGGATGAAGTAGGAGAGTGGAAGATGCTCGGACCCGAAGTGGTCCAAAGGACCAAAGATATAGTGGATCTCATCTGAGGACGGCTGGTAGCAGCCCAAGACAGACAGAAGAAATATGCAGACCTAGCCCGAAAGGACAAGGAGTATGAAGTAAGGGACTTCGTACTACTAAAAGTATCCCCTTGGAAGGGGTTAATGAGGTTCGGAAAGAAAGGAAAACTAAGCCCAAGATACATTGGACCTTTTGAGATACTAAGACGGATTGGGAAGTTGGCTTACGAGCTAGCCTTACCCCCGAACCTACAACAAGTTCATAATGTGTTCCATGTGTCAATGCTAAGGAAGTATCATCGGGATGCTAGACACATAGTGGAGTACGAGCATGTGGATATGCAACCAGATCTGACTTACGTGGAGAAACCAGTAAAGATTATGGATAAGAAGGAGCAGGTGCTTAGGAACAAAGTGATCAAGCTAGTCAGAGTGCTATGGCAGAATCATAATGTGGAAGAATCAACTTGGGAACTAGAGAGCGCAATGCTAGAAAAGTACCCCCATTTGTTTTCTATTTGTTTCCGGGACGAAATCCTTTTAAGGAGGGGAGACTGTAATAACCCCAAAATTTTGAACTTTTTTGTAACCCTTATGAATAGTGTTTTTGCTAATATTGCTGAATAAGAAAACTTTTCATGCCACACTATGTAGGGGTTCTTTTATTGTTATTCTGAGATCGTATTAGTACTCTATATGATAAATAAGTGTATGTAAAGATCGTCAGAATCCAAATTCGAACACTTTGATTTTTCCCGAAAATCCACCAGATAGCGAAAGAATTGAGTATAAGGTAACAGGATAAAAAGGATTTAAATTCAAGGATTATAAGAGAGGATCATAAAAGGAATATAATGTATTGAGAAAGGTTAAGGAAACCCAAGTAATAAGATCCCGGGTATGATCCCTCATACGATAAACGAAAATAAAAGTTAAGCGAACCGTATAACAGATCAGCGGTCATTAGCCAAGTAATTAGAAGCTAATCAAAGAGGTTAGTGAGGATGATGTCATCAAACCAATAAGAAGAGGACAAGTGTGGGAGGATGACATAACAAGATGACATAAACATGACAAAAAGGAAGGGTGTTGTTGGTTGATTCTTGGCCATGCAAAAGTTACCATGGTTAAAAGTAATAAATCAAAACAAAACAAATCAACCAAGCCAACCAACAATTCATTTCACCAAAACACAAAGTTGACTTCTCTTTTCTTCATCAAAGCTCTCGGCCTCTCTTTGTTTTCAAGAAGAAAAAAACCAAAATCTAAGATCCAAGCCTTGTTAATTAGTGAGGTAATTATCTAATACTCCTTATGCATAGATATAGCTATCCTATAAGTTTGAGCTTCTAATTCATTCAAAATCTCTTCCTAAAAATCATGGAAGAAGAAAGTGAATAGTGTTTTTTAAGAACTTAAATTTTTGTTCTTGAGCTTTTGTTCAGATTAAGCTTGGATAAGGACTTTTAAGGGTGATTCCAAGCTAATTACTTGATTCTCCACTCTCCAAGGAAGGTATAACCCCTCCAAACCCTAACTTTACTTGAGTATTAGGTTTAGTTTTGTTGTTCTGGTTCATGAGAAGCATGATTCTTGTAGACTTAGAGATTGGTTGGTTTTATTATGTTTTGGAGTTGTAAATCTTGATGATTAGTTAATAAACTTAAGTAAACTCTTAGTTCATGATTGAGAAATGAGTATGAATTGGTAATATTGTGTTGTTGGGGCTGTTGTAGTATGGTATGGATGGATTTTGGTTGTATGAATGAATTGTGGTTGATTGGTGGTTGGTTTGGAGTAGAATAAAAATTGGTAATCGCGTAAACATAGTCGTCGTAATGTCTGATTTACTTTAGACTGTTTTTGCTCTTAATATCAGGACCCGAGAACTCCCTGTTAGATTTTGACCATTGCCATGATTAGATAGTTCATGTTACGAGATTCATTTTGATATGTGGTTCGTTTGAATCCGATGTACGATTTAGGAGAAACGATCATTTTAAGTAACGGCGTTTCGCAAACGAACCATTACCCCTCGCCTTACTTTGAAACATAGGTTAAAGACCTTAAAGGACTAATTGGAGTATGAATCATTTATTTAAAGTGTAGTAGGCAGTTGGTAAGGCACTAACGAAAGAATCACCTTAAAACCCTTAATGGTTAATTTATTAAAAATGGTGAAGCCGAGGGTACTCGAGCGACTTAAGGGAATCGTCGAGCGCAAAGCGAGTGTTAGAGTCTAATTGGTTAAAGTATAGATTCATAAGCGACTTTGGTTTAATTCCAACTTATATGTTGTTTATACGTCACCAGACTCGTCTCAAGCCATTTGTCACCCCCAGTTGCTCAGGCAAGTTTTCTACCCGTTATACTGTTGTTGTGATGTAAATATATGTATATGCATTATCTTGTGATAAGTCCATGATTGTTATTAGCAAATTTTGCGATATATTGAAGAATGCTGATATGGTATATATATGCATGTCTGTTTCGTAATCTTGATATATATCTGTTGATTCAAATGCTTATTAGTTGCATAATACCTATGCTAGAGATAAGCAGTAGTTGCGTATACCCTGAGTATAGGGGACCCAAAGGTGAACATTTTTTAAAACCGGGAGTCGATGTTCCCGAGTATATTATATATATATTTATATATATATTTATTGATATAGTTTTCAAAACTATTAATCGAATAAGGTTTATTCGATAACTTTATTTTATTTAATGAATATTACTTGAATATTCATTCGAGAACTTATGACTCAGTTTATATTATTTAATGAATATTACTTAAATATTCATTCGAGGACTTATGTCTCAGTTATATTATTTAATGAATATTATTTGAATATTAATTTGAGGACCTATGACTCCGATTATTTACTAAATAATATTCTTTATTTTATTAAAGAATAATGTTTCGATAATCAAACTTATTTTCGATTATTCAAATAAAGATAGTACTTTCGTATAAGTATATCTTTGGTTATTTATTATTCATTTCAAGTATAAGTTTTAAAACTTTTACTTCAATTATTTTTATAAGGATTATCCTTATGGGAATATTATTTAAATGATAATATTCAGATATTTTCTAATATATCGGGACTGATTTACTTTATTAAATCAGCATTACTCCAAACACTCTTTAAATGTTTTCGAGTCTTCAAAATGATTTTTAAAAGTTAGAGCGGATCCCAAAACTCATTTTTATATTTAAGATCTTCCTTTTAAAGGGGATTTAAATACTCGCTCAAAACTGGAGGGATCCGGTTCTGTGTTGTATTTTATATTCGCAACGAGGTTGCTGTTTTGGTAAATGAATTGATTACTTACCCAACGTTCGGGAAGTAAGTCCATCTATCGAGTCGGCATAAGCAACATGGGCTCAGTGGGCGTCTATGAAAGTGTAAGTGGCTCAGTGGGAGTCCATCAAATGCGTAAGTGGCTGAGTGACATTCCAGCACAAGGTCCTATTGTGACCAGGGTGATGACCAGTGGGGAATTCGTCCATCTACTAGTAGAAAAGGTTACTTATTGGTATCTTTGCCTGATCAACAAGATATCGGGTTTATGCCACAATTCTTTTCCTTTCCAAAAATTCATTGGATGTTACAAACTCTGTTCATACTTTACATGACAGAGGTTTTCAGGAAATGTATAAAGAGATATATATGTGGATATATATATCGGGACTTAATGAAGTATCTCATAACTTCATTTCATTCAATAATATTTCAAAGATTTAATCTATTCAAATCTTGTCTTGTAGTCTCATCTATGTGATGAACTGTTGAAAGCTCATTATACTTTGAACAGTGGTAGTTCAAGTAGCTTTATAAATGATATAAGTATAGTGAAGTATTTGGTAACTTCATCCCTTGTTTTTGCTTATATCCAGTAAGTATTTATCTTACACTTGATAAAGGATTTTAGTAAGTTATCCATTTAGATACTTGCATTATTGTTTACACTATATATTATCTTGCGAGTTGTAGTGCTCACTCTTGCTTTATTTCTTCATCACACAACAACAGTTAGGAAAGATGGCCAGACTCAAGCAGACCCAGCGCAAGCGCGTGGGAAGCGTCCCGCGTCTTCCCGTTGATGTTGTAGCTGCTATAGCTGCAGAGGTAGATCTATTGGTAGATCAGGCATTCTACTTTTGTGAACCAAATATTGTATAATTATAACTTGTGGCAGATAATGGCAATTAACTGTAAACTAATCAAGTAATCATTTTGGGTTGTAATAACTTTTAAATTGTGGATTCAAGGACTTGTACTTATTTCAATTTCATCTCTGAGACTATAACGGGTTATGGTGTGTGTTAGTGTGGGGTCACAGCATGAGGTTATTTATTATTAATTAAGTCAAGTGATATTGTGGAAAGAAAGACTGTGACGACCCAGATCCCCGCCTCCGGATCTGGGGGCGTTACATCCTAAAAGACCAGAATTCAGGTCGAAATCCAGGTCGTGAATCCTGCTCGAATTCGAGCAGGCACCCGAAAATAACGGGTATAAAAGACCAGAATTTAGGTCAAAATTCAGGTCGTAAATTCTGCTCGAAATCCTTCGAACAGACACCCGAAAATTACGGGAATAACAGAACTGGATTGAGGTCGAAACTTGGACCAGGAATGAGGTCGAATCAAACAAAACATTTTTCATGTATGGGGTTTAGAAACCTAGACTAAAATCCAGGTCGAAGAAATGACTAGGATTCTGGTCGAAAACCAGGTCGTGAATCCTAGTCGAAATCGATCGACCAGGAAGCAAGAAAAAGCAGAGAATTTTTGAACTAGATTGAGGTCGTAGTTTCAACTAGGATCCTGGTCGAAATCCAGGTCGTGAATCCTAGTCGAAACCTCAAGACCAGGAATTGAAACAAGGGCAAATTTTCGACCTAGATCCAGGTCGAAAGTTCGACTAGGATCCTGGTCGAATTTTAGGTCGTGGATCCAAGTCGAACTCCTTCGACCAGGATTGCAAAGCTGGCCCAAATTTCGACTAGGATCCAGGTCGAAATTTCGACTAGGATCCTGGTCGAAAAAGGGCTAGAAATTTGAAAAAAAATTATGGAAAATTGTAGGAAAATAAGGAAATTTCTTGAAATATTTTCTGAAAATGTTAATATTTTCAGAAATAAGGAATAAATCTAGAAAATTAAGGATTAAATCCCGTAATTAAAGGAAAAATCCAGAAAAATATGGAAATTTCTTGAAATATTTTCTGAAAATGTTAATATTTTCAGAAATAAGGAATAAATCCAGAAATTTAAAGGAAAAATCCCAGAATAAAGGGAAAAATTCCTGGAAATTAAGGAAAAATCCCAGAATTAAGGGAAAAATTCCTGAAAATTAAGATAATTCCTGAATGAAAGGAATAAAAGTAAATCATTATAAACGTGTAGGTCGCTCCACACTTTACGCAAAATGATACCCTGTAAGGGAATAAATGAACTTAACTTTCGCGAAATCTTATACGGTTTCCCAAAAGTTGGGGGGCAAATGATAGGGATAAATGAATCCTGATTACATAATTAAATATTACAATTTGGGCTGCAAGGCCCAATAAGAAGATGTATAACATTCAGACCAAAAAGGTCAACACATTGATCATGCCTGATGGACCAGATCAGGCCAGATGAAACAAAGAAGGCCCAAAAACCCTGTATATTAATTAATTTCGTAATTAATTAATAAGGGAAAAATCAGCTATTGAGAAGAGTCCCGATAAGGATATAAATCCTTGCAGATTAGCCTCAAGGGGACCTAAAAGGATAAGGAATCAGTTTCCTACAATCTAGGACTCCAAAGTCCATTCTAATTATGAGACTTGCCCACCAAGTCTCCTATATCAAGTCCAATTCAAGGACCACCAGCATCTATATAAGGGGCCTCACCCCACAAATAAGAACTATATTGTTTGACTTGATCCTTGGCAATCAGCAAGGTACGTAGGCATCTTGTTAAGGCAGATTGAGTCACGAAACACAAGAGTAGTCAAATCGAGCCTCGAAGCTCACATTCCTTAGTGATAAATACTGCGATTATATATATTAGTTTTTAATCCATAACAATGAACTAGTCAAGAAAGATCTTGTGAGAGGACTGCCAAAATCAGTATTTGCTCCTGATGGCCTTTGTGATTCATGTCAAAAGGCAAAATAAAGAAAATCTTCATTCAAGAGCAAGACTGAATCTTCAATTCTTGAGCCTTATCACTTACTACTTATTGATCTATTTGGTCCAGTGAATGTCATGTCTATTGCAAAGAAGAAATATGCTATGGTCATAGTGGATGAGTTTACCAGATACACATGGGTGAATTTCTTGTACATAAAAAGTGAAACTGCATATAAATTGATTGATCATGTCAAACAACTGGATAAATTGGTCAAAGACTCTGTGAAAATCATAAGAAGTGATAATGGCACTGAGTTCAAGAATTTGATTATGGAAGAGTTCTGCAAAGACCATGGAATAAAGCAGGAATTCTCTCCTCCTGGAACTCCACAGCAAAATGGAGTTGTTGAAAGAAAGAATAGAACTCTTATTGAAGCTGCACGAACTATGCTTAATGAAGCAAAGTTACCAACCTACTTTTGGGCTGAAGCTGTTCAGACTGCTTATTTTACTCAGAATGCAACACTTATCAAAAAGCATGGAAAGACACCATATGAGATGGTGAAGAAAAAGAAGCCAAATCTGAAGTACTTTCATGTATTTGGATGCAAGTGTTTTGTTCTTAAGACTCATCCTGAACAGCTATCCAAATTTGATCTAAAAGCTGATGAAGGAATTTTTGTTGGATATCCACTTTCCACAAAAGCCTTCAGAGTCTACAATTTAAGAACAAGGGTTGTCATGGAATCTATCAATGTCTCCTTTGATGATAAGAATATTACTGGACTTGAAGATTTCAATGATCATGATCAGCTAAGATTTGAGAATGAAGTTTTAAATTCTGATTCTGTAAATTCTGATAGTCTAAATCCTGATACTGCAAACTCTGATGGGTTAAATTCTGATGTTATTCAAACTGTGGTGACTATGCCAAAGTAAAATGCACCTGTGCAGGGGGGAGCATATTGAAGATCCAACTACATCTCAAGAAGCATCAGAACCTAGAATAGGCTTTTTAAGTTCTGATTCATCAAGTTCTGATGGGCCAAGTTCTGATAATTCTGGAAACTCAAATTCTAAAGGATCTAACTCAGAGAGCATAATTTCAGGGGGAGTATTAGAAAATATTGATGAAGACAACATGGATCATGTGGGAGCATCCAGTTCTAGAGATCACCTTCCATCTGCAAGAAAGTGGACTAAAGCACATACATCTGACTTGATTATTGGAGATCCTGAAGCAGGTGTTAGAACTAGAACAACAACATCAAATGAATGTCTCTATCATTCTTTTCTTTCTCAGACTGAACCAAAGAAAGTGGAAGAAGCTCTTCAAGATGCTGATTGAGTACAAGCAAACCAGGAAGAGTTAAATGAATTTGAAAGAAATAAAGTCTAGACCCTAGTGCCAAGACCAAAGAATAGATCTGTTGTTGGTACAAAGTGGGTGTTCAGAAATAAAACTGATAGTGATGGCATAATTATAAGAAATAAAGCAAGGCTGGTTGCAAAAGGATATTCTCAACAGGAGGGAATTGATTATGATGAAACATTTGCACTAGTTGCTAGATTAGAGGCCATAAGGATATTTCTGGCTTATACTGCTCATAAAAAGTTTAAAGTCTTTCAAATGGATGTAAAAAGTGCTTTTATTAATGGAGAATTGGAAGAAGAAGTATATATTGAACAACCTCCAGGTTTTGTAGATTCAAAATTTCCTAATCATGTCTACAGACTTGATAAAGCACTTTATGGCCTTAAGAAAGCTCCAAGAGCATGGTATGAGACATTAGCTCAGTTTCTTCTGGAAAGTGGATTTAACAGAGGGACTATTGACAAAACTTTATTCTATCTCAACCATGGAAAGGACTTACTTTTGGTGCAGATATATGTTGATGATATCATTTTTGGTTCTACAAATGACAGACTTTGTAAAAGGTTTGCTAAGCTAATACAGTCAAGGTATCAAATGAGTATGATGGGAGAACTTAGCTATTTTCTGGGCCTTGAAGTCAAGAAGAATGAAGAAGGAACTTTTATTTATCAATTTAAGTACACCAGAAATTTGTTGAAGAAATTTGGAATGCAAGACTGTTCAAGTGCATCCACTCCTATGGCCACTACAATAAAATTGGATAAGGATACTGGTACATCAGTAGATATTACTGATTACAGAGGAATGATTGGCTCACTACTCTATCTAACTGCAAGTAGACCTGATATTATGTATGTTACCTATCTTTGTGCAAGATTTCAAGCAGATCCAAGAGAACCTCACTTAACAACTTAACAGCTGTGAAAAGAATTTCCAAGTACCTTAAGGGTACAGCTGATCTAGGATTGTGGTATCATAGGGAATCAGACTTTAAGCTAATAGGTTACTCAGATGCAGATTTTGCAGGGTGCAAAATTGACAGAAAAAGCACAAGTGGAAGCTGTAAATTTCTTGGAGGAAGATTAGTTTCTTGGTTTAGTAAGAAACAAAAGTCAATTTCTACATCAACTGCAGAGGCAGAGTATATTGCTGCAGGAAGCTATTGTTCACACATTCTTTGGATGAAGAATCAGTTACTAGAATATGGGTTAACATATTCTAAAATACCCATTTACTGTGATAATCAAAGTGCTATTGCTATGACAGGTAATCCAGTTCAGCACTCAATGCCAAAGCACATCAACATAAGGTACCACTTCATAAGGAACATGTGATGGAAGGTACAGTGGAATTGCATTTTGTTCCAACAGATCAACAACTAGCAGATATCTTCACAAAACCACTGTGTGAAGCTACTTTTACAAGATTGGTAAATGAACTTGGAATGGTTTCAGGTTCTTTCTCTAAATCTGTTTAGTTTATGTTCTGATACATCAGACCTTATGATCAGTATTTACATATTTTACTATCTTTATGTAATCTGTTCTTAAATTGAAATTAACTAAGTACTGATTGTTGTCTGATATGAATTTCTAAACTCTGATAGTGATATGAATGTTTCTGTGACTATTCAATCCAATGAGGATAATTGTGCTAGATGTTAACCTAGTAGTCTCTAATATACTAAAGATCCCATGTTTGAACTAATTGTTTATGTGGAAATCTTTTAACACAAGCAAATTCTGATATTGAGCTTGGTTAGGTTTACTTTGTGTATCTTATTACTAAGTCAAAAACTAGAATAGTGCTTCTTATCTGTTAAGTTCTGATGTTGGTAAATCTTATGGATGTACTAAATGCTGATAAGCCTCACTTATCAAAAGAAAAAGTAAAGAAAAGAAATAAATATCATGTACTCCTTTGAGATCTAGAGAAAAATGTATGTGGAAGAAAAAGTATATTCTGATAATAGTATAAATTCTGATAAGCAGTTGTGACTCACTTACACTGAGAAGCTCATGTGAAAAAGAATATGAAAAGATGCATAAAATGAGCAGAAAACAGTTGAGGTGGACTCATGTATGAACTCATTCTATAGTAGACTTCAAACTAATGACAGATTTTGAGCAAAGTTCTTAGTTATGCCTTATTTCTAAGATGTATTGAAGTGAATCAGACTTTACTCTTTGTATGATATTTAGCTTAAAGCACACACTTACACTCCATATGAATGATGAAAATTACTGTGGTGATCAATATTATTTTAGATAAACAGTTTAAGTGTCAGTTGCATAAATTCTGAGGACAAGTTCTGATGGAAGTTCTGATGATTAAGTTCTGCGGAAACCATATCAGTATTTGTGTGAAGAATTACAGAAATAAATATTCACTTTTTGAGTACAGAATCCATATTCTGATGACCTTTAAATTCTGATAATAGTCAATGATGCTTACGTGGCAGTATTTATTTACTTGATTTATTTTTGGTCAATACTTGAATGGTTCTATTTTATCAGAATATTGGTTTAAATGAGATAAAGACAGTCATAATTACTTGTTTAGTGGGAACAGTTTTTTTATTGAAAAACTGCATGTGCATAGTAATGAATACTTATTTCCCGTGCCCATTAACTATTGTCTTAACTACTGAATGGTTGACAGGTGTAAAGACTGTTCCAATTTGTCTTAACTGCTGTCAAATGGCGTGTATAACTAAAAGAGAGAAAATATTTTAAATCTTTTATCTAGTTTTGTATTTAATACTCTCTCTCTTTTCTCTTATTCTCTCTATATTCACTGACGGTTTTATACAAGCATTTTACCAAACACCTTTCAGGCATTCTTATTTCTCACTTCTTTTTCAATGGCACCCAAGGATCTAATCTTTAATGGAGCAAAGTTCGTCCCCAACAACTACACTGCCATTCTAACCAAGAGTGACGCTCCGTCGGAACTTCATTTTGTTCAGGACTTCTTGGCTCACAGTGAAATAGGGTTCGCTTTGACGTAGCCATCCACTTTATCTGGAAGCTCCATCTACTTCACATCTTTCTCAGCATACTCTACCAACCACTCCATTGATAGATGTTGATGTCCATGAAGATGAATCTTCTATTGCTTCACATATAATCATTCTATCAAAAGATGCTGATACTGAAGATTCTGCAAGTTCTGTTGAAGAAAATACTGGTAAAGCTGCTACAAATATACATGTTGATGCAGCTGGTCCTTCTGGACATGCACCTCCACAAATAGTTTGTAAAGCTGATTTGATTAAGAAGTTTGTGAGAAAGGATGCACCAATTCCTTTGAGTGAAACTAACAGAGGAAGAGAATGGATCAAGGAGTGGAACAAAGTTGATTTTGTTCTACTGCAGATGTTCTTGATGAGCACCTGGCTAAAGCTGATGAGATGCTGCTGAATGATGACTTCAAAGCACAGCTCAGAGTTACTGCATTGAGTACCAGGAACCTTCAAGGTCAACACTCAATAACTCAAGCCAAGGTGGACAAAATTCAAGATACAGTGACTAAGCAAACCATGAATGTCACATTGGACAAGAAAAGGTTTTTTAAGCCAGCCTTTGACCGCATTGAGTATATAGAAAAGACTCAAGAAAAGAAGCAAGCTCAACTATCTGATATTTTAAAGAATCAAGCTGCTCAACAAACCCAACTCAATGAAATCCAAAACTCTGTGGAATTGCTTGTCTCCCTGCTTCTACCAGATGATGCCAAAAAGGGGGAGAAAGTAATTAAGTCCAAATACACAATTGATCAACCACTGAAGGGTAAGGATGATGATAATGAAGACTAGGGAAACTCTGAAAGTAGTAGAGGTCTAAGTCAAGGCAGGGGTTCTTTATCAAGGGAAGCCAGAACTATAAGTCAAAGAACAAGTTCTGATACTAAAAGGATAAGTTCTGATGAATAAACTCTGAAACTTGATGAAGAGATCTCCAAAAGGCTATTCCTAAAGGACAATCCAGGCATGGATATTGAAAGTCTGAAGGAAGAAGAGATTAGATTGAAAGCTAAAATGACAAATCTAAGTCAAAATCTAAAACTCAAGTCACAGCAAAGAAACCACCTAAGCCTAAGGGCATTGTGATCAAAGAGAGGAAAAATACTGAGGCATCTAAGGCCAAGTCCAAATCACAGGTGGAAGTTGATCCTAGATTCAAGGGTAAGGCAAAAGTTGATGAATCTATAAAGATATATATGCCAACCATGGATCTGGAGGTAAATGCTGATGAAGATACAAGTTTGATTTTGAAGGAGAAAAGGAATATTCAAGCAACCTCTGATAGAGCTCAAGTTGTCTTGACATCAGAAGAAACGGAAACCTCTGACATTGCTCATGTTAAACCTTCAACAGTTCTACTACCTGGGTTTACTAAAGCTCAACAATCTGTTCAACCTATGAAGACTTCAACAAATGTTTTTCATGGTAGATTGATCCAAGGGAAGGAAGCTAGAGATAAAAAAGGACTAGGTAATCCTGATGAGAAAAGAATAAACAACTCTACCTCAGATCCTACATCCCTTACTGAACCAGGAGTAGGGACAACTCTAGAAAGACTAAATCAATTAGAGTCTGTACAGATGGTCTATAACTCCAAGATGAAAGAAGACATAGTGCTTTATTTTATAACAGATGGGAGAGTATTCCAGATAAGAAAGGATGCAATTCGGTTGAAGTATTACGAAGAACTGCAACATGTTTTATTTCTACTTCAAGTGAAGAACATGTCAACAGATGGTGTTGCCAGATACTTAATATCTGATATTTAGAGGCAGAAGAAACTTTACTCTGTAAAGTCTGACAGAATATACTATCCAAAGTACAGAGCTCACAATGGTGATTTAGTTGAGATGAAGCCCAAAACCGCCAAGATCACTACTTTTCTGGGTATTAAGCGTGTTGAATTTAATATGGAGTCTGACAAAGCTTATCTGATCAGACTGGATCAGGAAATAAGGAAAGCAAAGATTAATGATCTCAGGGATGCTATCTTTTAGACATGAGAAGATACAGTTGAACTTAAAGATGCTAAAAGGAGGATGATAAATGAACTTGAATATGCTGAGAGAACTCTTCTGAAGAACTATCTCGGAACAACTCCTGACATTCAAAAGATCACACACTGAAGCCAGGTCGAGGACTACAACTGTTAAATTTTGAAGGATATACAGGCTAAAGCTGATATCAGACTTTAAGGATGGTAAAAGCTACAAGGACTATGAGTTGTAGTTATCTAGTCAAATTCTCATATGCATTTGTACTTAATGTTTTTGACATCGTCAATATCTATTGAACTTGTATATTATGCTAATTTACAAGTTGGGGGAGATTGTTAGATATATTTGTGATGTCATGTCTAATAATGATTTGTGTTTAGTTTTCAGATCATGACTAACAGGACAAATCAGGACTTAACTGGAAATCAGTACATATACTGAAGTCAGAACATAAGATATCAGAACTTAAGTTATTAGAACTTAAGATATCAGAAGATATTCATCAGAAGATAATATCAGGACTTAAGAAAACTTTCAGATAAGGAAGGCGACTGATTGAAGGGAAAGAAGATCAAGACTAAAACAAGAAGAGATATGCATAGAGAAGAATTCTATGAAGAATAGAAGACTTGGAGGAAAAGATAACTAATTGATATATTTTAGGATACATAATTATATTCGATATCAATTAGAGATTATATTGTAACTGTATGGTATATAAACACATCATAGGGTTTACACTAGAAGTGTTATCATTATCAAGAATATTATTCATTGTAACCCTAGCAGCTCTCGTGATATTTGTTCATCATTGAGAGAGAACGGTTCCATTGTAATATTGTTTCATTAATTAGATTATTCTTTGTTACATACTTGTGTTCTTAATTCGATTTGATTGTATTATACACTATATTCAACCCTCTTCTACAGTTTGCGTGACCTAACAAGTGGTATCAGAGCCTATTTGTTAACACAAATATAGTAAAGATCCAAAACAATCATGTCTGAAGAAGAACAAACTCCAACCAAGCCCACCAAAACTGAAGAAACTCCAAAGACTCAAATCCACAGTCGATATGAGACTATTAGGGTTCCCATGCTGAGACCTTCTGAGTATCCCATATGGAAAGTGAAGATGGCTATGTTTCTGGAAGCTACAGATCCAGAATACCTTGACAGAATTTATGAAGGACCACATAAGCCAACCAAGCTCTCTGTTATAGTTGCAGATCAGCCAGCAAAGACCATACCAAAGGAGAAAAGTGAGTATACAGCAGAAGATATCTCATCTATTGCCAAGGATGCAAAGGTAAGGCATTTACTGCATAGTGCCATTGATAATGTCATGTCAAACAGGGTAATTAATTATAAGACTACAAAGGAGATATGGGATGCTTTGGAAACAAGGTGTAAGGGAACTGATGCAATCAAGAAGAATAGGAAGACTATACTCACTTAAGAGTATGAACACTTTGACTGAAAAGCTGATGAATCATTAACTGGATTATATGACAGGTTTGTCAAACTCTTGAATGATCTGTCACTGGTGAACAAGGAATATGATCTTGAAGATTCAAATCTAAAATTCCTGTTAGCTCTTCCTGAAAGTTGGAATTTGAAGTCTACTACTATAAGAGACAACTATGCTCTTGATGAAACTACTCTTGATGAAATTTATGGTATGCTCAAGACTCATGAACTTGAGATGGATCAAAGAAGTAAGAGGAATGGAAGAAAGTCAAGGACAGTTGCTCTTAAGGCTGAGGAGGAATTTTTAAATAATTTATAAACAGGAATCCCTTATTTGCAAAATTTATAAACTACAGGGACCAAACTGCATCGTTCTTAAAAGTATGGGTACTAAATTGTAATTTTCACAGGGTTCGCCGAAAAATACCCCTGTCTCGCCGAAGAAGACGATCCAGGGATGCTCAGGCCACCACCACCTCCAGATCACATCTACACAACACCAGGAACATAACCATGCCATCAATTCATTCTAATAATCCATGAGTTGGCTGGAAATTGGCCGAGAAGTTTGTCAGTTTCCGACGAGCTCGACGTAAACTTCAAATGACAACTCCCTCCTCTACAGACATCGTCGATTTGCAAGACTAATACGAATCGATTGCAAATTTCATAAGGAACACAACTCACCCTTCTAGAACATCTATCTATCCCGAAATAAGAAACCCCCAAATTCAATCAAGAACATTCAAACACATATACCACTTAACAAATAATTCACAGAATAAATATTGAACATGCATAATATTTATTTATTAGCAAAAATAATTACACGATATATCCCATATATTACACTTGTGGAAGCTCTAAGAGGGACACCAATCATAGAGGAACTTGAAATTGTTGTATATTTAAAGGACCTCATTAGAGAAGAAACAAAAGACACGATCTTTTTCTGATGTATGTAACTGTTTAAACTCAAGAAATCGCCTAATGGATAAATGTTGTATTTGTGTCAATTTTTATGTATTAGTCTAATTTTCCATTGTAGCTTGGGGTTAGTCTTGTTAGTAGGCATGAATTTGTAATAAGCAATCTTCTCATAAATTGGGGGAGATTGTTGTACAAGACATGTCTGTACAATAACAAGACTAAGTCAAATTGACAACCCTAAGTAAGTTGTATTGTAATCTATGTTTTGCATTTTGTATTGTAACATTTAAGTCTGTAAAAATGTACAAGAGCAGACTGGAGTCTTTTTCTGTAAACAGTATCAAGCATAAGAATTTTATCTGGAAGAAGATCAAGAAGATAATGCCTCAGAAGAATTATGAAGAAGCTTGGAGTTGAATTAATCTGTTTTGAGAAAAATATTCTAAGTCAATATCTCTACAAGTCACAGATTAAGTGTTATATAGAAGTCATTCGAGAACTCCAGAATGACTTATCGTGAAGTCATGAAAAGCTACTAGAGAGCTCATAGATATCGACAAGCCAAATTGAAGACATGAAGTTTGGAGATATCGACAGGTAATTTCTTCACTAAAGAAGTCTGAGATATCGAAAAGTCAAAATATCACTAGAGAACTCTGAGATATCTATAAGTCAATTTGTCATTAGAGAACTCAGAGTTATCGATAAGCCAATTTGTCACTAGAGAACTCAGAGTTATCGATAAGCTAAAGTGAAGACATGAAGATGAGAGATCTCGACAAGCTTAATTTACTTATAAAGGAATTATGGACTTCGATAAGTCAAAACAACTACAGAGTGATTAGAGATTTCGATAAGTAAATATACTTATCGAGATATCAAGTTCTCTATATATCAGACTGGAGATCTCGAGTTAAAACTCAAAGTACAAAGTACAGACCAGTTCAACATCCATGATTATTAATTAGCAAACAATCCAATCAGCTAGATTGACAAGTCTACAAAAATCAGCTTGAAGAGTACAAGATCAAAGGCCAAGATTAACTGGAAAAGTAAAGTCACAGGAGTGCAGGATTACCAAAGATACACTAAGCCAGAAATAGAAAGATTTGGTTATCCAAAAGTAGGGTTTAGTACATGTCTTTGCATGCTGTGTAAAAACCAGTGTTTACTATTCTATAAAGTAAACACTGGATGCTTTGTTAGTAGTAACAATTTAGATAAGAAAATCTTGTATTCTCTCAAGGAAGAAGCTAAGCTCTTTATCAACAAAGAGCCTAGAAATTTTGTATCAAAAAAATCTTAATTTTAATATAAAATTAATTGAGTTTTGAAACATTTGTGTTCACTATTTTATATGTCTAAATTCAGTACTAACATATTTAACTACAAGATTGTAAATTACTTTTTTCATTACCATAAACACTTCAAGAAAAGCAGAAAAACATGAAAATACAAAAACACATTCACCCCCCTTTGCGTGTGATTTATTATCTAACGGAGTAGCCTTCATTGAGAATCCTATGTAGAGGCCAAGTAAATTCCTTTCCAACCTTGTACCTGAACACTTATCTTTCTAGGAGTCTTTTGTGGGCATCAATTGCTCTCACTTCATCCAACTTATCTAAGTAAAGATTAATGTCTGGAAACTTCTTTATGTCACAAACAAAGAGTTGATCTCCTTTGTTGATTGTTGGCTTGGGTTTAGATAAGGTTTTGGATTGAAATGGGATAGATTTGACTGGCTTTCTTGGCATATTCTTTCTTCTTTTAGAGGAGGTTGGTATTGGGATGTTCAGCTCAGGAATAGGTAGGCTTTCCCGGTCTATTGGTTCATTCTTGGGAATGATTGGCTCACCATGAAAATTCACACCAGGATGGACCTTGATTTCAACTTGCTCCATTATGGGCACAAATGGTTGATTTGTAGTAGTAGACTGAGTTGGCTTTTGTTCTTCCTTTTCTTCTTCAAATACCAGCTTCCTTTTGGCTCTTTCTTTTATTCTTTTTACAGGTTTCTGTTCTGGTTCCTCCTTATTTTCAGTTTCAGTTAAGATGGCAGGCTTCTCACTTTCTAACCTGGTAGCAAGCTTTTCATCTTGTTTCTTTGCTTCCAAGGCAGCCTGCCTTTTTAGATGCTTGAGCCTCAATTTCTCTTCTTTTTTGGCTTCTCCAAATTGAGGATGTCCAGCCATCACACAAATTAGTTTTCCATGCCTGTATATCTTTGCTATTATTTTCTTCAAGACCGAGTCTCTTAGATCTTTATGATTTGCAATGGAGTGACCAAGCAGCTTCTTTTCCTCAGGTTGAGGAGTTACATAGACTAGGTCCAATGGATTTTTACTTGAATGCTTTGATGAGTGATTCTTGGGCTTCAAAATCATAGTGGCCTTTTAATGTCATCTAGATGAGGTTTGACCCCTTTCCATATTCCCTAACCTCATTTTACTTATTGGAATTTGTCTCAATTAAGTGAAGTACTTCACAGATTTGTCTTGATTTGTAATTAGACCAAATACCTTTTCAATATTCTCATCAATTTCCTACCTTTGTTCTTTCAACTTGAGTTCAACTGCTGCTATGTTGATTAGATCAATACTATCTAACACTGGTGGCTTTGAGAAGATAATGGCTGGAACAATTACCATACTGACTTGTACATGCACATCATTCTCCCCCTTTTGTTATCATCAAGTAAAGCAGGGTTGGAAGTTTGAGTAGCCAACAGTTGTTGTAATAGTTAAGTTTGAGTTTTTTGATGTGAAAGAATTTGAGCAACTGAGTTCTCCACTTTTGACAGTCTTGAACCCAAATCCTGAACTTTTCTATTCAAGTCATATTATTTCCTGAGATTTTGGTTTAGGCTAGTCATTGTAGTATCAGGAAGTTTAGCATCCATTCTTTTATAGATATCCTCCTTGACTTGCCCAATATCATGCTTCAGTTCATCTACAGTTCGATTATGTTGGAGAGGTTGAATTTTGTGCAACTATAGGGACTCTAGATGAGCTTATAGAAGACTTTTGATTCTGGCACTGTTGGTGGTTTGAATGGCAGCTTGAGTTTGATGAATAAGTTTGAACAAGGTGGATTTGAAGTGATGATAGTTGTAGTCCTTTGCAAACATCCAATCTGGAGTTTCTGTTTCCCCCCTATGTTCCTGCCTACCTCTTCAGCATCCTCTCCAAGAGAATCATCACCAATAGAACCACCAGAGGCACCAGAAGGATAGTCAAAATCATCACCAGCTGTAGAAGGTAGTGAATTGATTGCATCATTTGCGCTTAGTATAGAAGCTGTAGTGTGCACTAAGTTGAGAGTCTTCTTAGCATCCTCATTGCCCCGTCTAGATAGAATTTGATATGCAGGAACAGGATGAGTAAATGTCTCAGCATCAAAAGAAACAGAATATAAAACAACTTGATATTCTTGTTGAAATAGTTACTTCTTTTCTGCATCATTGACATCCTCTAACTCACTAGCAGTGGGATCTTCCCAGTCTTCTGTACAAGCTTTTCTCTCGGTATCTCTCTTTTATTGCATCAAGGGCTCCCCTTGGCTTCCCACCCTCATACCCTCACCTTCACCATCTAAGCTGGGACTTCTCTCGCTCACTTTTGCCATGCTGGAAGAAATAGCATGCATTTGTTCACTTTTTTCCTCTCCTTTTTCCTGAGAGCAACTCAGCCTCTCATTCAAGTCATTCCCTTCCCTCAATCCTAAGAGTGATTGAACAACCACTAAGTCATCTACACTAGTAACATGTTTAGAAATTTTAAGCTGTGTAGAGACTTCCAACGGATGAGAGATATTCGTCAAAATAGTAGTTGTGAATGTCGATGGATAATTGCTGTGAAGCTTATCCGTCGAGAGATAATCACTTGTCGACGGATGAGGAATATCCGTCGAGAGAGTAGAAATGATAGAGTTAGGAGTTGAAACTACTGTAGAATCTGTTGAGAATTGGCTAAGTCGAAGATCAGAATCTATATCACAATTAGGATATAATCAACTGTTGTAATATGATTATCCATTGAAAGCTTTGATATCACCTGTTAATATACATAAATGATTACCCGTTGAAGCTAAAGCATTTATCCGTTGATCAAATCTATCCATTGAAGAATTACTTGGATGATAAGTTATGACTGCGAGATAAATCAGAAGATGTTGATTTATAGGATTGTAGTTGATTTAGATATGTAGAGTATTAGAGTTATTTTGCAACATATCTTGTAATTGATAGAGGACTAATTTTGTAGCTGTGTAGTATATAAAAATAGAATAGGTTATCATAATATGGTGTGCACAACTCGAGTATTCGTATAACCTAGAAGCTCTTAAGAATATTGTTCTTGAGAGAGTTTTGTAGCAGTTTATTAAAGATCAATATAAACTATTATCTAATTCATCTGTTCTTACTTTAATTTCATAATACATCGATTTGTTTAGTAATTTTATTCAACCCCCTTAAACAATTACTTTACTGGGCAACAAGTGGTATCAGAGCGGTCAAATTAACTGTGAATTTGCAAAGGTCAAGATGTCTTGAAGTAAGTATGAAAGCATGAAAATTCCCATCATGAAGAAAGCTGATTACTCTACATGGAGAGTAAAGATGTTAATGTACCTTGAAGCTATTGATGATGCATATGTTTATATCATCAAAACAGGACCTCCATATCCTATGAAAACTATGGCTATGTCTGCAGATGCTCCGGAACACTCTGCCATAAAGGAAAAATCAAAGTGGTCAGACGTTGAAAAAGTTGTTATGCTTAAAGATGCCAAAGTTCGAAATATTCTACACAACAATTTTGACAATGTGATGTCAAACAGAGTTATTGCCTGCAAGACTGCAAAGGAAATATGGGATGCCTTGGAAACACAATGTCAAGGTACGATGGCAATAAAGAAGAACAGAAGAGCTATTCTTATGCAAGAATATGAGCAATTCGATGCCAAAGCTGATGAGTCAATTACTGACATATGATAGATTTATGACACTGACGAATGATCTATCATTAGTTGGAAAAGAATATGAAAGGGAAGACTCAAATACCAAATTTCTGAGAGCTTTTCCAGAAGATTGGGATACACAGGCCTCAATAATCAGGCATCAATATGATCTTGATTCTCTGACTCTGGATGAAGTGTATGGGATGTTGAAGACTCATGACTTGGAGATCCAGCAAAGAAAAAATAGAAAAGGTCAGAAGATGAAGGTTGTGGCTCTTAATGCTGAGACTCACAAAGGAAAGGAAAAGATAAGTGAGAGGTCAAGGTGAAGGAACATTGTGGAAGAATCAGATACTGATGATACATCAGATCCTGACATAGATACTGATGAGGATTATGAAATCGATATGGATGATCCTCAAGTGGTCGAGATGGCTGTAATGCTGGTGAAAGGTTTCAGAAGGATGAGGTTTGGAAAACTACAGAGGAAAGGTGGTTTTAACAAAAGGTTCTCTGGTCAAGGAAAAGATAGGTTCAGAAGGAGTGATGGTCAGAACAACAAGGAAAGGAAGTTTGACAAGACCAAGGTGACATGTTACAACTGTAATGAAAGGGGACATTTGGCTAGTGAGTGTCCCAAGACAACTCGAAAAGTTTTGGTCACAACAAACTCCAACAGAGACTGGATGGATTCATCAGAAACTAACAATAATGATGAATGCTACGCACTCATGGCAGCTCATGGACAGAATGCCTTAGGAACTGATAAGGTACCTTCAGTTATATTTCCTGTTGATATTGATAATGTGTCTAAACTAAAAACTTTCTTGTACTCTTTGCATGCTACTTTTAAATGCAAGACTATTGAATGTGATAATTTCAGTGCTGATAATAAGAGGCTTAAAGAAAGAAATGAGTTCTTAGAAGCCGACTTAGTATGCATGAATGAACATGAAAAAGCATGTAAGAAATTACAACATAATAAAACTTAGATAAATATCAGGTATGCTAGACTAGAGAAAGTTTTAGAATATGAAAGAGAAGTGTTTAAGACTTGGATGACCTCAGGAAAGAAAGTTCATGATTTCAGCAGTGATAAGGTCTGCTAATGTAAAAATGCATAAGATGTCAAAAAGAACCCAACAAGTGTGGTTCTAAAAAATTATGATGATTTCCATATTTTTTATTACAGGGAAATAAGAAGAATGTGCTTGTCTTGGACAGTGGCTATTCATCACATATGACTGGAAATAAATCCTTGTTGTCAGAATATGAGGAGAATGCTGGCCCAATGGTTTCCTATGGAGATGACAATATAGGAAAAACACTAGAATATGGCAGTATTATCATTGGAAATGTCATCATCTCTAACGTATCTTTGGTAGATGGACTAAAGCACAATTTGTTGAGCATTAGTCAAATCAGTGACAGAGGTTTCTATGTCGTGTTCTATGAAACCCACTGTGAAGTAGTTCATAAGATCACAAGGAAAATGGTTTTCAAAGCTTACAAATATGGAAACATTCATGAGGCCAAACTTTATGCAAATACTGATGGTCCAAAACTTGTCTGGTAACCAAGGCATCAGTAGATGAAGTTGGAATTGGCACAAGAAGCTTTCTCACCTCAACTTCAATTATCTCAATAAACTGGTGAAGAAAGATCTGGTAAAAGTTCTACGTGTGGACAAAAGTATCAAATCAGGAAAGAAGACAAATCCTGATGATAATACACATATTGAGGGGGGGGGAACGTAAAACTATCAAGAACTGATAACATGATTACAGGGGAGTTTTGCATGAAACTAATTCTGTAATTTTTATTGCTAATGATTTATCAATTTTTGACATTTGTTGATTTTGCTAATAAATTCAATAATGCAAATGTTGAGGGATAGAAATCATGATTAAACTTCTGATTTTGGTTTACAAATTTTATCTCAATAAGTGATGGACAAGACATGATTTTTCTTGAAAAAGACGATAACATTACTTCTTTCGTGATTTTTAAGTGTTACAAATTTGTTTTATTCTATCTTGAATAATCATGTTGAACTTGTCATCATTATTAGTTTATATTGGGAATAGGTTCATATAAAGAGACTATATGTTATTTTCCTAGATACGCGTAACATTATGTATGCAGTATTCATTATTACATGATTAATAAAAGTGTCTCTTTAGATTCCCAGTAGGTTTTGGCTATAAAATCATCCTTATTATCTCCTAGAAATCTCACACCTTGTTCAAGCATTTCATTCTCTCTCTTCAAACATAATTCTTTATCTTCTCAGAACCTTCACCATGAATCAAGACCAATTTTTTCACTCGTACTGAGGGTGGGGTTTACTTTCTCGCCTTCGAGTTGCTTGAGGGTCATATCTATTATGATATGTGGGGTCTTAGAGTTAAGATTAACCATGAAATCTATAATCCTCATAATATTCCATCATCAGTCTATGAGGAGCTGTCCTTTGAACAGCAGGCTGATCTCCAGTTTTTCCAACTGGAGGTTATTGTTGAAGAGGAACGTCGCGCCAAAGAAGCTGAGAAGCGTCGGATTGAAGCTCTTAAGCTACAAGAGAACATTATTTCTCTTGCAACTTCAATCTCGTTGATTTACCATCGCAGGGCTTGGAAGAGTCAGAAAGCCGCAAAGAAGATGAAGATAAAATAAGTTCTAGATTTTAAGAGTTAGGAATCTTTTGTAATTCTATATATTGTAATAATCTTCATTAATATCAATGAAATATCAGTTTAATGCATGTCAGGAACCTTGTTTTTCTCTTACATATTTTCTACTGTAACTGTTCATATTCTTTTTGATAAAGCATGTGTAAAAATGACCTGATTATATTATGTCTCGAAAAGAAGAGTTAATAGATTGAAAATTCATGAAAACAATAGAGGATCATGGATGACAGGTTAAGGTTAAGCCTTTATATTTTATGTAATTCCTGATAGCTCGATTTAGTGACAAAGCTAGTGGTGTTGGTTACACTAGGTTCTTATAATTGATTTTTACATATCTGTCACCTGGTGAAAGTTTTGAAAATGGTGAATTACTGATGATTTTTCAAATCAAATTTAAATCTCTGACTGATTTAGCAAAAAGGAAAGATACTTTCAGGAGAGGAACTTTTTAACCACGAGAATTGTGGGTTCTTTTATCTAATAAAATGCCTGTCAAATATAATTTTCCAAATTCTGACGTTGTGGGACAAGGCACATCCAACCCTGTTCCTGACCCAAGTGTTCATTCTTTTCACTCAAATCAAAAAACAATATCACCTCTGACTCTTCTCCAAAGGAATCAGTTGCAAAATTAAAGATAATAGCTAAGTCTGATTTGACTCAAAGACAATCAGGTCTAAAGGTTGTTTCACTCTCACCTATATCTTTGGATCAACAAGGTGGAGTAAGGAAGAAAAGTGTTTCATGAGTAAAACACAGAAAGAAGCTTGCAGAAAGTAAGAAAAGGAAAGTTTGAACTACTACTAAACTGGTTGATGAATCATCACACACTGAAAGTGATAGTGATGGTCCAATTGTGTTCAAGAAGCCCGGTAGACCAGTGGAGGTTACTAGTGCTAGTACAGGAGAAGATCAAAATTTGGTTGTAGATGCTAAACTTTAGAAAAGAAGATTAATGAAGTTAACAGAAAAGATTCACAAGAAACCAGATGGTCTTCAAGTGTTGGCTGATATAGCTCTGGATCAGGAATCTATACATCTTGACAAATGTCAACCTGAATCAGTTTTGAGGAGAAATACCAATTCTGATGATGATGGGTTTAAGAAAGAAGGATGCACCGGGGGAGATACGGGTGCGGAGTAAGTGCGGAGAAGAGTGTCTGAGATATGGAGTGATAAAGAAGAAAAGGAGACATCTGATGCTATGAAAGTTGATACTGTGAAAGTTCAATCTGGAACTAAATTTCAAATTCAAAAGAAGACACAATCAACTAAAGTCTCTAAGGATAGATCACATGGACCTATAATGGAAGCTGCTATTGTTACTCCTAGTTCAATTCCTGATTACAAAGTTACAAGTTCTGATGATTTTCCTGACACTGAAAGAGTTATAGTGATTCCTGATTCTGTGAAGTCTAAAGAAGAAGAAATTTTATTTCGAATGGATTTACAGATTCTCTCTGCTTATGTTGAAGTTGTTAATGCTGAAAACTTTAAGAAAGAAGAAATGGTTTCTGACAGAGAAGAAAGGGATCAAGAAGGAAAAACCAGAATAGCCGTTGATAAAGCAGATCAAGAATACAAGAATATGTTATTAAGATCTTAAAGGAATAGATGGAGGAGTACAAATAAGAAGATGTTGCAAGAAAAATCACAAAGGAGAGCTCAAGTATTTCCAAAGATCAAGAAAAAATGTAAATAGAAAAAGGTTGTTGATCTTAATTATACGATAAATTGAGTTTTACTCCTGGAGGAATAAGGATGGATGGTTTACTTAGTTCTAATACCAAGGGAGATAAGAAATCTTGGTTAGAACAAGCTAAGAAGCTGAAGTTGTTTGAACCATTCACAAGAGATGGAATAGGGCATCATGAAGCTAAACTTATCAACTTACAGTTGTTTGTAACACCCCCAGATCCGAGGGTCGGGGATCCGGGTTGTCACGAGTTCCATTTCCCTTAATAACACCCAATCTTAATAATTACTCAACTACTCTGTACTGTGACCCCACAATAAACACACACACCACACGTTATAGTCTCAGAGATGAACATCAAAAAAATAACCACAAGTCATTTTATTCCACAATTATATGCCAATACACCTTAAAAGGTTTTCTGAATAAATTTACATTTCCTTGCCATTATTACAATTCATAAATATACATAAATCTGGTACATCAAAAGTTGAAAGCCTAGCCTATTGGTAGTTCCTATCTCAGCTACAGCGACATCAACACCTATAGGAAACTGCGGAATGCTTCCTATCCGCTCGCGAATTGGGAGCTTGGTCCTGTTCATCTTGTCTATCTGATTTTGTGTGATGAAAGAAGAAAGCAAGGGTGAGCAGCAAGCCCACCAAAATAATATATATAATGATTAACAATATATGAGTCTTCTCATAGTACTCATGAAAGTCTTGGTCAAAAGAAATGAACCAAGTTTGATATCTTAATGCGATGAAGTCGCAAAATATTCAGTATATATACATATATACTTTTCAAAATCTTGGAAGTCCTCTTCCATGCATAATACACACAGAGTTCCAGTGTATAACTGTATAAAAATATCATTGCAAGGTGATCTAATATATCTAACCTTGTCTCAACGTTTTTCTGAAAATCTTTGTCATGCATAAGATAATCATTAACTAGATATAAGTTTAAAAGATGAAGTTACAAGATACCCCAAAATACTTATATCTTTCCCAAATACTACTTGAACTACCCCCGTTCAAGTTATAATCAGTTTCAAAGTTCATCACCCAGATGAGACTACAAGATAAGACTTGAATAGATTCAATCTTTGAAATATTATTGAATGAAATAAAGTTACGAGATACTTTATTTAGTCCCGATATATATATATCCACATATATATCTCTTAAACATTTCCTGGAACCTCTGTTATGTAAAGTATGAACAGAGTTTGAAACATCCAATGAATTTTGGAAAGGAAAAGAATTTTGGCATAAACCAGATATCTTGCTAATCAGGCAAAGATACCAATAAGTAACCTTTTCTACTGTAGATGGATGAATTCCTCACCGGTCATCACCCTGGCCGCATTAGGACCTCGCGCTAGACCGTTACCCGGCCACTCACGCGTTGATGGACTGCCACCCAGCCACTTACACTTTGATAGACCGTACCCCGGCCTGTCGCTTATGCCGACTCAATTAGATGGGCTTACTTCCCGAACATTGGGCAAGTAATCAATTCATTTATCAAAACAGCAACCTTGTTGCGAATATAAAATACACCATAGAGCCGGATCCCTCAGGTTTTGAACGAGTATTTAAATCCCCTTTAAAAGGAAGATCTTAAATATAAAAATGAGTTTTGGGATCCGCTCTAACTTTTAAAAATCATTTTGAAGACTCAAAAACACTTTAAAGAGTGTTTGGAGTAATGTTGATTTAATGAATTAAATCAGTCCCAATATATTTAGAAAATGTCTGAATATTATTATTTAAATAATATTCCCATAAAGAATAATCTTTATACAAATAATTGAAGTAGAAGTTGTAAGACTTATACTTGAAATGAGTATTAAATAACCAAAGATATACTTATATGAAAGTATTATCTTTATTTGAATAATCGAAAATAAGTTTGATTATCGAAACATTATTCTTTAATAAAATAAAGAATATATCTCAGCAAATAATCGGAGTCATAGATCCTCAAATGAATATTCAAATAATATTCATTAAATAATATAAACTGAGTCATAAGCCCTCGAATGAATATTCAAATATTATTCAATAAATAATATAAAAGAGTCATAAGCCCTCGAATGAATATTCAAATATTATTCAAATAATAAAATAAAAGGAGTCATAAGTCCTCGAATGAATATTCGTAATAATATTTATTAAATAAAATAAAGTTATCGAATAAACCTTATTCGATTAATAGTTTTAAAAACTATATCAATATATATATATATATAAATATATATTATACTCGGGAGTCTCGCCTCCCGGTTTAGAAATATGTTCACCTTTTATCCCCTATACTAAGGGTAAACTCAAATACCGCTTATCTCTAGCATAGGTATTATGCAACTATAAGCATTTGAACCAACAGATATATAAATCAAGAATATGAAACAGGCATGCATATATACCATATCACATGCTACAATATATCGCAAGAATTTGCTAATAACCAATATGCATTTATCGCAAGATCATGCATATACACATATACATCACAACAACAGTTATACGGGTAGAAAACTTGCCTGAGCGACTGGGGGTTACGAATGGCTCGGGACGAGTCTGGTAACCTATAAGCAACAAGTAAGTTGGAATTAAACCAAAGTCACTTGTAAATCTATACTCTAACCAACTCAGACTCTAACGCTCGTTTTGCGCTTACTGATTTGCTTAAGTCACCCGGGTACCCTCGGCTCCACCATTTTTAATAATTTAACCTTTACGAGTTTTAAGGCGATTCCTTCGCGAGTGTCTTACCAACTGCCTAACACACTTACCATAAATGTTTCATACATTAATTAACCCTTTTTTGTCTTTAACCTATATTTCAAAGTAAGGCGAGGGGAAAAGTTTCGTTCGCGAAACGCCGTTACTTGAAACGGTCGTTTCTCCTAAACCGTGCATCGGAATCGAACGAACTACATATCAAAACGAAGCTCGTAACATGAGATATCTAGACATGGCAATTGTCATAATTTAGCAGGGGGTTCTCGGGTCCTAATGTTATGCACAAAAACAGTCTAAAGAAAATCGGACGTTACGACGGCTATGTTTACGCGATTTCCAATATTTTAAACCATTCAAAACCATCCCAAATCAACCTCAAATCCAACATACAACCAACATCCATCCTTATCACATCATAACAACCCCAACCAATTTAATTTAATCATTCATACTTATGCCTAAGCTTAACTTTAATCATACTTAAGTTCTTTTAATCAAAACAACAACATTTACTAATCCAACAACATCCCAAAACTCACTAATCTCTACATACACAACCATCAAGCCTCTCATGAACTACAATACTCATATTATGCTCTTAACATTCAATAACAAAGCTTGGTTAAGAGATTATACCTTCCTTGAAGCTTTTTAACACAACACAAGAACTTTGAATGCCTACAGAACCTTGATCCTTGCTTGTATAACCTTAATCTTTCATAAAAATTCAAGAAAACTAAAGTTATTTCTTGAAGGTTACTATTCACCATCTTCTTCCTTGATTTATTGGAAGAGATTGTGAAGGAATTAGGAGCTTAAACTTATAGCATATCCATATCTATGTACAAGGAAGCTTAGATAATTACCTTGTAATTTAACAATGCTTGGAACTTGATTTTTGATTTTTCTTCCTTTGAAAAAGATGAAAAGCCGAGAGCAATGCTTGAAGAATGAAAAATTTTGTGTTTGCTTTGATTTGTTTTGGCTAGCTAGGTTGTTTTGGTTTTGTTTTTTTGGTTAATTACCCTTCTAACCTTGAACTTTGTGTGGTTTACAATCATCCAACAATTCCTTCCTTTTTTGTCATGCCTATGTCACCTTGCACATGTCATAATGCTCCCACTTGTCCACACCTTGTGGTTTGATGATGTCACAATCCCTGGCTTCTTGTACAAGCTTGTCTCTTGGTCACTTATTTGTTTTACGGTTCGCTTATCTTTCGTTCTCGTTTATCGTTTGAGGGATCATACCCGGGATCTTATTACTTAGGTTCCCTTAACCTTTCTCAATATATTATATTCCTTTTATGATCCTCTCCTATAATCCTTTAATTTAAATCCTTTTTTATCCTGTTACCTTTTTCTCAATTCTTTCCGTATCTAGTGGATTTCCGGGAAAAATCAAAGTGTTCGGAATTGGATTCTGACGATCTTTACATACACTTATATACCATATAGAGTACTAATAAAATCTCAGAATATCCATAACAGAACCCCTACATAGTGTGGCATGAAAAGTTTTCTCGTTCAGCAAAAACACTATTCATAAGGGTTTCAAAATTTCTCAAAAATTGGGGTTATTACAGTCTCCCCTCCTTAAAAGGATTCCGTCCCGGAATCAGATAGAAATGAATAGGGATACCTTCTTAATATTGCACTTTCTAACTCTCAAGTCAATTTTCCCACATTGTGGTCCTGCCACCAAACTCTGCCTAGTTTGATAATCCTTCCCCTAAGCACTTGTTCCTTTTCACTCTATAACCCTTCCTGGTTGCTCCATATAGGTTACGTCGGGTTGCATGTCTATGCGCTCATATGCCCCTATTTATCTAGCATCTGAATTACACTTCCTTAACATTGACACGTGAAACACGTTACGAACTTGTTACATGTTCGGGGTTAGGGCTAGCTCATATGATAACTTCCCAATATGTCTTAATATATCCAAGGGTCCAACAATTCGTGGACTTAGCTTTCATTTCTTTCCGAACCTCATCCTTCCTTTCCAAGGGAATACCTATAACAACACTAGGTCCCCTACTTCCTATTCTTTGTCCTTTCATGTCAAATCAACATATTTATCATGTCCATCTTGGGCTACTACCTGCCGTCCTCTGATTAGATCTATTATATCCCTGGTCCTTTGGACAACTGCGGGTCCGAGCATCTTGCGCTCTACAACTTAATCCTAACATAAGGGAGATCGACATTGTCTTCCCTCAAGGATCTCATAAGGCGATACCTCGATACTAACATACGATCGATTATCGTGAGATAACTTAATCTGCGTTAAGTGATCATTCCAAATTCTTTCAAGTCTATTGCACCGGCTCTCATCATAGCTTCTAGAATTATATCTTTTGCTTCTCACTACCCATCCTTTTCCAGTTCGTAGTCGTTGCTATCTTCCGTACATAATATTATACTGGTTACACTTTTGGTCGTTAGTGTTCTATAACCTTTTAATAACCACGTCAACCTTAGTATCACGAATGTGTTCCCATTCCGTATACTACCACCACTTTATTACTCCTTTTTCAGTTATTTCTATTTTCCAAAATTTGATCAATCAAATAGAAGTAAAGGAATTTGTTGAGAGATCACTAAGATCATGAACACTTGTTATATCGCATAGTTAGTACAGAAGGTGGCCAGCCTTTAGTACTTGACAAGCAATTAAACAATAGCTGGTATCCTACTAGGCTTCTATCACACAGATAGATAGTCATTCGGCAATACCTCCCCTTTCTGGAAGGGTTGTTCTTCTCAGCTTACATGAAATGAAAAGAAAAGAACGAATTGAAGAGAATTGTATATATGAAAAAAAAACATACTGCCACAAAATATCTGGCTTGGAGTCTACCTCTGAACTATAGAGGTTTGTCATAGGAGAACAAAACATATGTGTATATATATCAACATCAAGTATTATCGCATCGCATTTCGCATGCTTAAATATTTTTGCTATTCCGTCCATCATTCTATGGACCCACACTCTTCCTCGAGCTTATACACAATCACCTTTGAAACTCCCTCGACATCGAAAATCGAATCTGGGATCTCATTCTATACATCATTGTTACTAGAATTCTATGCTTGCACCGCAACCTTCCTCGTATAGTAATACGACTCTCTATTGATAAGAAAGAATAATTATTCACTAGGTAGATACTCTACTTAATTAGTCTATCAATGATAACTTATACACTACCACGACCCGTTTAGTGGTACTCAATCTCAACATCCATGCCAATACAACTCTCACGGTTGTAATCAGCTCGTTACTCGCAGAATCATTGCTGCCTTACTATGGTCCACCACTGACCTACTGTCATCATTCACTTTCCATGAAATCTTAATATCTAACCATACGGAGTCCATATATGTCGTATCTAATTCTTCTAAGGAGTTAACATAATCACCGTTCTGGATTTATGAAGAACACTCCTGAACTTGACGTAAATATGACATGAAGCAGATAAAATTGCAGAAGAGTTTCAATCAAAGCAACGATAGCAGGTTAATACCATTCTTAATCGTATGCCTTCAATAGAAGACTTAACTCAAGGGTTCGTCTAGTCCTTTTTGAAACATGGTCCTGGCTTATCTCAAGATAGTATCTCCTGAGATAGATAGCCCGCTCATGGCGATTACACGAATTAAACCTTTACCAACTACTATTACGGTTGGGTATTGCACAGTCATCAGAAGGAATGTCAATCTTCCAAACCATAATTCAACCTTCACATTTTTAACCATCATCACTGTATTCTTTTGGCACACGCGCCTATAGTTATCCACTTACCTTTAAAGTGTCGGCCACCTCTTTGGCCTTTCCTGATAGTAAAATTTCCTTATAGTCAATGTCATTTTAACCACCTCCAAATAAATTTTCTACCTTATTTCCGATCACTGCTTGAGTGAAGATGTTTTCCTTAAAATCAGATGGGAAAAAAAATATCACCATTTTTCCATAAGTTATTGCCTCAGTCTTTAGAGGTTAATCACTATCACGACTGACTCTCAATCATACTTAGAACATCTTTTTATCTCAAGTCCTAATTGCCCTGAACAACTTCGACCATTACTGGTTCGATCCATACCTTCTCGTGGTTTAACACGTGCCCCACTTGGCATCATTATAATTACGTCATATTTCCTTTATCAACATTTCTATTCTTGAGAATTTTGAATATTACCTTTCTCCTTGTAAAACCTCTAAGGTTATCCTTGAATCGTTCCTCCTGTATTCCCTAGATACAGGGCATATCAAAATACCATATACTAATACTAGAATCATTGTCTATATACTTTTGAAAAAATTTCTCCACTGATTCTTTAAAGGTTGTTGTTACCTTAATCATTTCCAATTCATACTGTCAAAACTCACACTGTCCCTATTAAGGGTGAAATTCCAACCTTTATGCATTCCCCGATGATTCATTTTAAGTTACCGATGTTCTATCCTTAATTCCACCTTTAAAAGGTTCATGCATCCTTCCATGGATAAATCAAGTCATATATCCCTGATAAGGGTGTCTTATTCAATCATTCCCACCTCGATAGTATATGCCGAATTTCACAATAACATCTGCATTCAAAATGAGGTCAATCAATATGGCCTCCAAAAGATAACAACGGTTATCCGCTTTTATTGCCTAGATTGGGTAACGATAACAAGGATGTTCTGGAAGATATTGGTCGTGTTCAACGTGAACCTCTTCTTAATAATTCCTTATTTACTTTTGTTGTTTATCTCAACAGTCACCTCAATGTTGGGATATCTTTCATACATGGCGTCTCCCTTTCTGGGTATCAAGCCACCGGTCTTACACTTCACATTCTTGAAGGTCACTTCCTTCATCCAATTTTTCCTGATTTCTTACTTTCTTGTCTCCTCAGTCTATCCGTGTCTCAATATTTATCCTTCGAACTATCTCAAGGTTTCCTCAAATCCTCCCAACTTACAGGGGATAAAATATATGTATCTCTTATTCCTTCAACCATCAATTTAACTCATGGTGAATCACCCTCATCCTGACGATTACATACTTTTCTATTTCTATTGCTACGAGTCTTTAGGGTTTCCTCATACCCAACTCCTTTATCATTCCTCACACTCTACTGCCTTTATATTCCTTTCCACTTCAGTTTCTTTTTATTTTCCTTTCTCTTATCATTATTTCATGAACTAACACAACATAAGTATTGATTTCAAACATCCCGTCATTCTGGATTCGTGTCCTCAGAACGAATCTTGACAACTTTTATAACTTAGATTCATAATTTATCATACTTGTCTGCCTTTGTTCTGACTCTAAAGCTTTTACACTATCTCCATAACCTTGGGAATTACTTTCCCGAAAACAATTTACTGAACTCAAATCAGTTTATTATAATCTCTTGCTCCGTGCCTTCCTTGGCCTTTCACCAGCGGGTGGTCTCTCTCTTGGGAGGGTAAGTGACAAAAACAGTCTTTTGTGATTCGTCAATCATTCAGAATCTTAAATGATTCCTCTATTTCCTTTAGCCAGGCTCTTGCCTCGACTAGGTCAACCTGTTCCTTGGAACTCTGAGAGCTTAACGATTTAAAGGTCATGAAAGAATTTCCTGCCGCATTGTTTCCTCAAGGTGGTGGTTGGGGATAATAGTCTAAGTTCTTTTTTAGACAGGTCCATGAATTTCCGTATAGGAGTACCGTCTCGGGTCTCCTTATCTCGCTCGACTTTTGTTTTCTTAGTCTAAATATTTCTTCCTACTCCCCATAATTGGGGTCATCTTTTAATTTAAAATCCTCATTTTTCACTTTATTATGTTATGGGTTCTTTCTATCTTGATGGCGACCTCCCTGACTATCACGTTCAGGGTTTGCTCTAAATCTTATTCCTCAAACTAGCTTTCATCTAAGATCTCATCTTTAAGCTCTTGAACATTTGGAACCCAAATTCTGTAGGAATACCTCATTATTCCCTTATCATCTTTCTCGATATTAATCTTTTATCTAATTGTTGGCTCTCTGCCTTCGTTCATCACTTTTTCTGGCACAATCTGTTCTTTTCCAATAATTTGAACTGTATTGCAATCTCAAACAGCTTTTCGGTACCGGCTCCGGTTACCTTCACTTCTATTTCCATTTTCTCAAAATCTCTTATCAACTCTCCCAAGAAATTATCATCTTGAGTCTCTCCTTTTTACTAAGGGCATCAGCCACCATATTGGCTTTCCCCGAATGATAAAGAATCTCCCAATCATAATTCTTGATTAGCTCTAACCGCCTCCTCTGGCGTATGTTGAGCTCTTTCTACGTAAAAATGTACTAGAGCTCCTATGGTTTGTGAATCTCGCACTTCTCTTCATACAAGTAGTGCCTCCAATCTTTGGGGCAAAACTATTGCCATGAGCCCAAACTCATAGGTGGGGATATCGAATTTTATATTCCCTTAATTTTCTTGACGCGTACGCGATTATCTTGCTGTGCTGTATAAGAAGCACCCAAATTCCTTATGCGAAGCGTCAATACAAATCACAAAATCTTCTTTTCCATCCGGCAATTCCATCATAGGGGCCGTCACCAATCTTTGCTTCAGTTCTTAAAAGCTGTTCTCGCATTTCTCTGTCCATTCAAACTTCTCAGCCTTACGAGTAAGCCGCGTTAAAGGGGGCTACTATCTTTACAAACTTGAATGAACCTCCGGTAGTGATCGACCAATCCTACCTCTGGTAGTCGACCTAACCATGGTCATCAATTCATCAGTGGTCCTTTATCCAATCTTGTCAGGATCCTCCATGGGATCCTCCGCAACAACTATCCCTTCTAGGACAACATCCTCAACCGCTACATCCTCAATATCAACATCATCCGGTCCTGCATTAGGACACTCTATCGGATCCACAATCTGATCTCCAATTAGTAATAAAACATCATCGCGCTGTTGCTCCTCAACCTCAGGGTTCGGAGTCCCGCTACCATATACGATAACGAACTACGCTCCTATTACGATATTTATAAGGTTTCCCATAAGGGTTTTAACTGTTAGTACTACGTTAGGTAGTCCGACTATGAATTTGGCAAGAGTTCTTATTATCTTAGTAAACTTATTATCTTAACGTCACATCATCTCTGAGGTTTATAACGCTTAGCTCTGATACCACTTCTGTAACACCCCCAGATCCGGGGTCGGGGATCCGGGTTGTCACGAGTTCCATTTCCCTTAATAACACCCAATCTTAATAATTACTCAACTACTCTGTACTGTGACCCCACAATAAACACACACACCACACGTTATAGTCTCAGAGATGAACATCAAAAAAATAACCACAAGTCATTTTATTCCACAATTATATGCCAATACACCTTAAAAGGTTTTCTGAATAAATTTACATTTCCTTGCCATTATTACAATTCATAAATATACATAAATCTGGTACATCAAAAGTTGAAAGCCTAGCCTATTGGTAGTTCCTACCTCAGCTACAGCGACATCAACACCTATAGGAAACTGCGGAATCCTTCCTATCCGCTCGCGAATTGGGAGCTTGGTCCTGTTCATCTTGTCTATCTGATGTTGTGTGATGAAAGAAGAAAGCAAGGGTGAGCAGCAAGCCCACCAAAATAATATATATATAATGATTAACAATATATGAGTCTTCTTATAGTACTCATGAAAGTCTTGGTCAAAAGAAATGAACCAAGTTTGGTATCTTAATGCGATGAAGTCGCAAAATATTCAGTATATATACATATATACTTTTCAAAATCTTGGAAGTCCTCTTCCATGCATAATACACACAGAGTTCCAGTGTATAACTGTATAAAAATATCGTTGCAAGGTGATCTCATATATCTAACCTTGTCTCAACGTTTTTCTGAAAATCTTTGTCATGCATAAGATAATCATTAACTAGATATAAGTTTAAAAGATGAAGTTACAAGATACCCCAAAATACTTATATCTTTCCCAAATACTACTTGAACTACCCCCGTTCAAGTTATAATCAGTTTCAAAGTTCATCACCCAGATGAGACTACAAGATAAGACTTGAATAGATTCAATCTTTGAAATATTATTGAATGAAATAAAGTTACGAGATACTTTATTTAGTCCCGATATATATATATCCACATATATATCTCTTAAACATTTCCTGGAACCTCTGTTATGTAAAGTATGAACAGAGTTTGAAACATCCAATGAATTTTGGAAAGGAAAAGAATTTTGGCATAAACCAGATATCTTGCTGATTAGGAAAAGATACCAATAAGTAACCTTTTCTACTGTAGATGGATGAATTCCTCACCGGTCATCACCCTGGCCGCATTAGGACCTCGCGCTAGACCGTTACCCGGCCACTCACGTGTTGATGGACTGCCACCCAGCCACTTACACTTTGATAGACCGTACCCCGGCCTGTCGCTTATGCCGACTCAATTAGATGGGCTTACTTCCCGAACATTGGGCAAGTAATCAATTCATTTATCAAAACAGCAACCTTGTTGCGAATATAAAATACACCATAGAGCCGGATCCCTCAGGTTTTGAACGAGTATTTAAATCCCCTTTAAAAGGAAGATCTTAAATATAAAAATGAGTTTTGGGATCCGCTCTAACTTTTAAAAATCATTTTGAAGACTCGAAAACACTTTAAAGAGTGTTTGGAGTAATGCTGATTTAATGAATTAAATCAGTCCCAATATATTTAGAAAATGTCTGAATATTATTATTTAAATAATATTCCCATAAAGAATAATCTTTATACAAATAATTGAAGTAGAAGTTGTAAGACTTATACTTGAAATGAGTATTAAATAACCAAAGATATACTTATATGAAAGTACTATCTTTATTTGAATAATCGAAAATAAGTTTGATTATCGAAACATTATTCTTTAATAAAATAAAGAATATATCTCAGCAAATAATCGGAGTCATAGATCCTCAAATGAATATTCAAATAATATTCATTAAATAATATAAACTGAGTCATAAGCCCTCGAATGAATATTCAAATATTATTCAATAAATAATATAAAAGAGTCATAAGCCCTCGAATGAATATTCAAATATTATTCAAATAATAAAATAAAAGGAGTCATAAGTCCTCGAATGAATATTCGTAATAATATTCATTAAATAAAATAAAGTTATCGAATAAACCTTATTCGATTAATAGTTTTAAAAACTATATCAATATATATATATATAAATATATATTATACTCGGGAGCCTCGCCTCCCGGTTTAGAAATATGTTCACCTTTTATCCCCTATACTAAGGGTAAACTCAAATACCGCTTATCTCTAGCATAGGTATTATGCAACTATAAGCATTTGAACCAACAGATATATAAATCAAGAATATGAAATAGGCATGCATATATACCATATCACATGCTACAATATATCGCAAGAATTTGCTAATAACCAATATGCATTTATCGCAAGATCATGCATATACACATATACATCACAACAACAGTTATACGGGTAGAAAACTTGCCTGAGCGACTGGGGGTTACGAATGGCTCGGGACGAGTCTGGTAACCTATAAGCAACAAGTAAGTTGGAATTAAACCAAAGTCACTTGTAAATCTATACTCTAACCAACTCAGACTCTAACGCTCGTTTTGCGCTTACTGATTTGCTTAAGTCACCCGGGTACCCTCGGCTCCACCATTTTTAATAATTTAACCTTTACGAGTTTTAAGGCGATTCCTTCGCGAGTGTCTTACCAACTGCCTAACACACTTACCATAAATGTTTCATACATTAATTAACCCTTTTTGGTATTTAACCTATGTTTCAAAGTAAGGCGAGGGGAAAAGTTTCGTTCGCGAAACGCCGTTACTTGAAACGGTCGTTTCTCCTAAACCGTGCATCGGAATCGAACGAACTACATATCAAAACGAAGCTCGTAACATGAGCTATCTAGACATGGCAATTGTCATAATTTAGCAGGGGGTTCTCGGGTCCTAATGTTATGCACAAAAACAGTCTAAAGAAAATCGGACGTTACGACGGCTATGTTTACGCGATTTCCAATATTTTAAACCATTCAAAACCATCCCAAATCAACCTCAAATCCAACATACAACCAACATCCATCCTTATCACATCATAACAACCCCAACCAATTCAATTTAATCATTAATACTTATGCCTAAGCTTAACTTTAATCATACTTAAGTTCTTTTAATCAAAACAACAACATTTACCAATCCAACAACATCCCAAAACTCACTAATCTCTACATACACAACCATCAAGCCTCTCATGAACTACAATACTCATATTATGCTCTTAACATTCAATAACAAAGCTTGTTTAAGAGATTATACCTTCCTTGAAGCTTTTTAACACAACACAAGAACTTTGAATGCCTAAAGAACCTTGATCCTTGCTTGTATAACCTTAATCTTTCATAAAAATTCAAGAAAACTAAAGTTATTTCTTGAAGGTTACTATTCACCATCTTCTTCCTTGATTTATTGGAAGAGATTGTGAAGGAATTAGGAGCTTAAACTTATAGCATATCCATATCTATGTACAAGGAAGCTTAGATAATTACCTTGTAATTTAACAATGCTTGGAACTTGATTTTTGATTTTTCATCCTTTGAAAAAGATGAAAAGCCGAGAGCAATGCTTGAAGAATGAAAAATTTTGTGTTTGCTTTGATTTGTTTTGGCTAGCTAGGTTGTTTTGGTTTTGTTTTTTTGGTTAATTACCCTTCTAACCTTGAACTTTGTGTGGTTTATAATCATCCAACAATTCCTTCCTTTTTTGTCATGCCTATGTCACCTTGCACATGTCATAATGCTCCCACTTGTCCACACCTTGTGGTTTGATGATGTCACAATCCCTGGCTTCTTGTACAAGCTTGTCTCTTGGTCACTTATTTGTTTTACGGTTCGCTTATCTTTCGTTCTCGTTTATCGTTTGAGGGATCATACCCGGGATCTTATTACTTAGGTTCCCTTAACCTTTCTCAATATATTATATTCCTTTTATGATCCTCTCCTATAATCCTTTAATTTAAATCCTTTTTTATCCTGTTACCTTTTTCTCAATTCTTTCCGTATCTAGTGGATTTCCGGGAAAAATCAAAGTGTTCGGAATTGGATTCTGACGATCTTTACATACACTTATATACCATATAGAGTACTAATAAAATCTCAGAATATCCATAACAGAACCCCTACATAGTGTGGCATGAAAAGTTTTCTCGTTCAGCAAAAACACTATTCATAAGGGTTTTAAAATTTCTCAAAAATTGGGGTTATTACATTGTTGAACTTCACACTTTGTGATAGTCCGATCAGGAAGTAACTGCTGATCATCTGGATAGTCTTAAAGCTATAAAGAACAAACATGATGGTTCTGAATTTAATCAGAAGATCGATCTTACTCTTATTGTAAAATGATCATGTTCAAGTTCTTTCACTTGATGAATAGATGATCATGTCTAAAAAAGAATTGAAGTACATTAACTATTTGCTAAGAGTTGATGTGACGCCCTCCAAACCCGGGGTCTAGATTTTGGGGTCACTCGCCAATAAACCATGATAACATAATCACAGCGGAATAATATAATAAATATGACCCCTTGCATGCAACTGGATCGATCACAGGGTATAGTATGGAACGGGCACTAATACAAACCAAACGATATCACAAACCATAAGTCTAATTAGTTTTACAACTTATTCAAATTTTATTACAAACCTCTAGACTAGCTAAGCGTCCCAAACTGTCTACCTGGAAAAACACACCAAACTATCTACAAGCACACAACTTCTGGCTAGACCTGGAACTCAAGTTTGCCCTGGCCTAACTGAAAGAATCAGGATATGAAACAAGTATGAGCGAAAGAAATGCTCAGCAAGCAGTATATAGCTTATGATTTAGAATAACAACAACAATATATCTGATGAACAAAACCAAACCACAATACCTGAACAATATCAAAAACTGATATATATTTGATAATAAACAACATTTACATATATATTTTGTTTTGGGATTGGAATCCTCGAACGACGGTGTGTTGCCGCCGGTGATCATCCGCGGAGCAACACCGGTATACCAAAGCATATCCAACTAAACAAAAGGTACCCAAGGCATATATCGGCCTAGCAAGGTGTTATATCCTGTATAGCACATAGCTCACGCTGGACCGCCGCCACGGCCTGTTACGCAACCATCCAACCCATAAAAAACAATTTTCCGTCAAAGGAGTCAAATCAAATGACATCCTTAACCACATAACTCCCCATTTCTCATTGTCCAGAGTTATCTCAACAACCAATGGCGAAATAACCAGAACAATTAGTTATTCGCTAATCTCAATTCTAAGCTTCACTGTATAGAGTAATTTGTAGCAAAATGTAAAAACATTTAACTATTCTGAACTTAGAATAGTAGAGAAATTGAAAGAATAAAATTCAGGGTCAATATCACTTGAATGATAAGTGAAGATATTAATACTTGCATAATATGATTCGAAATAAACGTCACTTGAACGATAAGTGAAGTTATGGTACTTGTCTGGTATGCTCAATAACTTCTTACTATTACTCTGGCTTATAGCTGATGGCTACTATCTCCGTCTAACACTTGACCACACTCCTTGCTACTCGATTCTATAACCAAAAGGACTATCTTAATTGATAGAACCAAACTCAATCGACGTAACTATACATCTTGACAGCTACCCGATCGTTTTATAACTAGCAGGGCATTTTAAAACTGTAAACAGGTAGCATACATATCACATAACACGTGATCATGGTATTCATATAACACGTAATCACATAATTCATGTAACACATAAGTCAGATCATTATGTCTCAGTGCGTTCAGAATTAAAATCAGATTAATATTAGCATTTACTGATCGAATACCGACTCAAACTGATACACAAATCAAATGTCATTGCAATACAAAAGAAAATAATACTTTTAATTATTTATAACTAAAAGTATTATTTTAATTATTTATAATATTTATAATGTCATTGCAATACTTTTAATTATTTATATTTAAAAGTATTTTTATTGAAAGCATAATAATTTTCTGAGTCTATACGCGTTCGTTTCGTATTAAACGGACGAACGGTTTAATTATTCTGAATAAAATAAGAAATAAATAGAATTAAATCAATTAATAATAATATTAATTGATTATTAAATACCAAAATATAATTTTTAAAAACCTAAAAATATTTTTTAGAAAATATTTGAATTAATTATAAATAATTTACATTTATTTAACTATTTATAAATGAAATTAATTGATTAAATGATTTTAATTAATTAATTTGATTCATAAATAATTAACTAAAATAAATTATAAATAATTAAATCAAATTAGATTTTTAAAAATAATAAAAGAAAATAATATTAGGATTTTAAAATAATTAAGTAAATAATTTTTAGGATTTAAAATGATAAGTAATTGATTTTTAAAATAACATAAATGATTTTTAGAAATTGGAAAAATGAATTTTGATTTAAAATTAAAACAGAAATGCAAAAACAGAAATTTAGAACAGCCAAAGCAAGAAAACAGATCAAAGGGCGGTGGGGAGTGGCCGGAGGGACCACCGGAGTTGACGAACACGTCGCGGGAAACTGGGTTTTCCAGAATCTGGCCGACGTCCGGCCAAACTCCGGTGACCCCAACACCCTCAAATCGAGCTGTTTTTTTATTCGATTTCAACATCAAACCATTCCATACAAACCCAGTTATGTGTTTCTGCAGTCAACCTCCATCCCAGATTTCTCAATCGCCATCTCCGACCAAGAACAGTCCCACATCCGGCAACCCAATTGGAAAACTCCGATTTCGACCAAACCGCCACAAAAAACAACGTTACTAGCATCAAAATAAAGCTGGGATCATTTGCAAACTTACTATATCATCAACTACTAACCCAAATTCAAGAACAATCAGAAAAATTGAATCAAAAAACCCAAAACTCCAGAACACGATTTCAACAATCCGGGACTAAAACGATGCAACCAAATACATAAATCGATCCTAAACATCATTCTAAAGCTACTGGTAACATCCAAATCAACCAAAAATCATCACAAATCAAAAACGATTTCAAGAACAAAAATATAAAATCGATTTTAATCATCAGCTCACCTCAGTTTGTGATTTTGGTACCAAAAGATCCGCTCTTCGAGAGGATTGGAGTGATTACAAGAGCGTTAACAGAGGTTCTATAAATCTCTCAAAATCAAGGGATTTGTGTCAAGAACAAGATTATACCCCCAAAACTGTTCTTAAATTTCTGGAAAAAAAATGAAAAAAATAAATATATCTGTTGGTATTTATATTTTTACAGAAATTATACCCCAAAATAAATTAAGAGTGTTTTTATCCCTAAATTACAATAATTAAGCCCCAAAATAATAATTACGGGGAATAATTTTAAAAATAATTAAATACAAAGTTAATGTCAAAATTTCCCAAAATATGCGAATAATTAAAAAATGCAGAAATACTGGGTATTTGCAATACGAAATTTTTTATAAAAATAGAAACATAGATTTTGTGGGGTTTAATGTCCCGATGGGGTCTCGGTCCGCTGATTTTTGGAAAACAAAGCGATACTTAAATTAACAGAAAAACCCGAATACACTTAAAATACATTCCATTGCACATAAACGAGATAAAATAGGTACATTGATAAAGACGTAAATAAATACCGGTCCAAATTACAGACTGATTCATATATTTGTAGTTTAAACATATATTAATCAATCGAAAAAAAAATTCTGGCCCGCACAGAAACACACATAACAACTGTAAAATCTAATATCATGGAAATAATCACTTTTAATATATAAAACACATAATATTTATTTATTTAACATATAATATTCACATAATTTTTCCCGGATATTACATCATTCCCCCCTTAACAGGATTCTGTCATCAGAATCAGCCAAGGAAAACAAGTGAGGATACTTGGATCGCATTTCGCTTTCCAACTCCCAAGTCGACTCCTTAACCTTGGGATTCCTCCACAAGACTCGCACTAAAGACACAGACTTATTCCTAAGCACTCTTTCTTTCTTATCTAAAATATGCACTGGTCACTCTACAAAAGACAAGTCTGGCTGAATCTCGATTGGCTCGTATTCTATCACATGATTCGAATCAGGTAAATAACGCTTTAACATCAACACATGGAACACATTGTGAATATGTTGCATGTGAGGTGGTAATGCTAACTCATAAGAAACCTTTCCCACACGCCTCAAAATCTCAAAAGGGCCAACATAACGCGGAATCAGCTTTCCTTTCTTCCCGAATCTTGATAAACCTTTCCAAGGTGAAACTTTCAATAGCACTGCTTCACCAACTTCAAATTCCATATCCTTTCTTATAGGATCAGCATATTTGTGTTGACGATCTTGAGCTGCCACTAATCTTTTCCAAATGAGTTCTATTTTCTCTTTCGTCTACTGGATCAATTCTGGACCCAAAATTTTTCTCTCACAAACTTCTTCCCAACATATTGGAGATCTGCATCTCCTCCCGTACAAAGCTTCCTAAGGCGGCATTCCAATACTGGCATGATAGCTATTGTTATAGGAGAATTCAACTAATGGAAAATGTTCATCCCAACTTCTTTCAAAATCTAGTGCACACACACTTAGCATATCTTATATAGTCTGAATCGTCCTTTCACTTTGACCGTCTGTTTGCGGATGATACGCGGTACTCATGTTCAGCTTCGTTCCTAGACAATCTTGAAAACTTCTCCAAAATCTTGAATTAAATCTAGGACCCCTGTCTGAAACTATGGATACTAGAACTCCATGTCGAACTACAATTTCCTTCAGATATAACTGAACCAATTTATCCATTGAAAATCTCTTATTGATAGGAAGAAAATGCGCTGACTTCGTCAACATGTCGATAATAACCCAAATAGCATCATGATTTTCCCTGGTTCTCGGTAATCCAATTACAAAATCCATTGCTATATGCTCCCACTTCCATTCTGGAATGTCCAATAGTTGTATCAGTCCACTGGGCCTTTGATGTTTCACTTTGACTCACTGGCATGTGTAACATTTACTCATTCATTCCGAAATTTCCTTCTTCATACTTTGCCACCAAAAGTTTTCTCTTAAGTCTCTGTACATTTTCGTACTTCCGGGATGAATTGAGTATCTAGAGTTGTGAGCGTCTCGAAGAATTTCATCTTTCAGCTCGGCTACGTTGGTTATCCATATTCTGGAAGAAAATCTTAATATCCCTTTATCATCCTTTTGACTCCCTATCTCTTCCCCTGTCAAACTGTCTCGTTCATGGCTCATGACTTCTTCCTGACATCATCTTATCTTCTCTAATAGTTCTGGTTGGAAAGACATTGCACACAACACATCTGTAGACATACTTCGGGTACTGACCTCTATTTCAAGCTTCTCAAATTCTTTGATCAACTCCTCGGATGAAGTTATCATGTTTAACCTTTCTCTTCTGCTCAGAGCGTCTGCCACCACATTCGCTTTACCTGGATGGTTATTGATGGTACAATCGTAGTCCTTGATCAGTTTTAGCCATCTTCTCTGCCTCATGTTCAACTCCTTCTGGGTCAAAATATACTTCAAACTCTTGTGGTCCATGTAGATCTCGCAATTTTCTCCGTAAAGACAATACCTCCATATCTTCAATGCAAACACTATAGCTGCCAATTCAAGATCATGAGTTGGATACTTCTCTTTATGTGGTTTTAACGGTCTTGAAGCGTAGGCTATCACTTTGTCATGCTGCACTAAAATACATCCTAATCCTTTGTATGACGCGTCACTGTAGATCACAAAATTTCCTTGATCATCTGGTAAGACTAGCACTGGTGAAGATACTAATCTATTTTTTAATTCTTGGAAACTCTCCTCGCACTTCTCATCCCACTCAAACTTCTGGTTTTTCCTGGTGAGCTTTGTCAACGGCGTAGCTATCTTCACAAAATCTTGCACGAATCTTCTGTAGTAACCTGCCAATCCCATGAAACTTCTTACTTCCGTTGGTGTCTTTGGTCTCTCCCAGTTGATTATGGCTTTAATCTTTTCCGGATCTACTTCCACTCCTTTATTGCTAATCACGTGCCCAAGGAATCATACTTCTTTTAACCAAAATTCACACTTGGAAAAGTTTGCGTACAATTTCTCCTGTCGTAGTATCCCCAGAACTACCCTCAAATGCTCTGCATGCTCTCCTTCTGTCTTGGAATATATCAGAATGTCGTATATGAACACAATCATAAATTTATCCAAATACTTCTTGAATACTCGATTCATCAGATCCATGAAAGCTGCTGGTGCGTTGGTTAATCCAAATACCATCACTAGAAACTCATAATGCCCATATTTGATTCTGAATGCGGTCTTCGGAATATCTTCTGACTTGATCTTCAGTTGATGATATACGGATCTTAAATCAATCTTGGAAAACATACAGCGCCTCTCAATTGATCAAATAAATCATCGATCTTTGGCAACAGATACTTGTTCTTAATGGCCAGCTTATTCAATTCTTGATAGTCGATATACAGTCACATACTTCCCTCTTTCTTCTTGACAAATAGCACTGGTGCGCCCCACGGGGCTATACTGGGTCTTATTACTACTTTATCCAAAAGATCTTGCAGCTGAGTTGTTAACTCCTTCATCTCCACTGGTGTCATCCGGCATGGAGCTTTAGAAACTGGTTCTGTTTCGGGTGCTAAGTCAATGGCAAACTCAATTTCTCTATCGGGAGGTAATCCTGGAAGATCGTCTGGAAAGACATCTGGAAACTCATTGACAACTGGAATTGCTTCTTGTGCTGGAACTTCCTTACTGGTGTCTATCAGATGGGCCAAATATGCCTCGCAATTCTGACGCAATAACTTCTTCGCTTGAGCTATTGTTAAGAACTTCTTTTCTTGCTTACTCCCTCCAAATAGTACCTTCTTCTTACTATCCAATGTCTAAAGTCTCACTTTCCTATTCTTACAATCAATCCGAGCATTATTCTCTGACAACCAATCCATTCCTAAGATAACTGTTGTGTATATGTTGTGAAATTGATAATTTCATTAACAAAATACCTTGGTAGATTTTACTTATTGAAAAATGTAGCACTCAATGGATAAGGATTATAGTCCCGACGGATGACTCAATATAGTCCCGACGGATGATGATTTATTATCCATCGAGTGAGTAGCTTTTGTAACAATAAGTCTGTAGCACATTTCTGCATACACATTGTTTAGATTCTGTAAGTAGTACTCAAGTCATGTTGACTTTAACTAGATATGCAGAATAGGTTGATTAATTGTACATAGATGATGTCTTGTAATCCTGCATAAATGAAATGAAGTCAAGTGCCAGATTGCTACCCGACGGATGAACAACAATGCCATTCGACGAATGATCATGAACTCGACAGATGATCATAAACCCGACGGATAAAGAATTCAAACATCTGTTGACAGTGACAACACAGTCACATGTGTCGAGTGTATGTAAATGGAATATGGAAGCCTATTCAACTGGGTTTTAGAGAACAAATAAGCATTGCCATTTCCATGCTATTATGAAGATGTTCAAAGATGTTGGAATAGAGTAATGAAGTAGCATAGTATTAGACTTTATAGTTTTTGTTTGATTATATTGTCTTATTACTTTGTAATCTTGGTGATATATAAACCAAGAAGCAGCAAATAGAATAAATAACTAAGCAACCAAGGAGAGAAACATTTGTAAGCTGAATTCTTAGCATTTCTCTGTATTCTTAGTTGTTCAACACTTGTAAGCAGCTGTGAGCTTTTTGCTACACAGAGTTCTCTCGATATATATTATATATCTCTGGTGGATACATTCAAATCCACCAGAAAGTTTTTAAAGACTTGTGTTTTTAATTACTTGTGTTTTGATTCATTTGAAGTTATTATTCCGCACTCTGCAAATCAATTCACACTGATATATATTTAAGTTAGAAGAATTTTATTTAAGAAAAAGTTTCAAAAATTCCATTCAACCCCCCTTCTATAATTCTTGTTGAATTGTTAAGGGACTAACAATTGGTATCAGAGCAAGCTCTTGATAAACAAAGAGTTTTAAAGATCAACAAAACAACAAGTTGAACAAGAAGGATGTTGGAGTCAAGATTCCTTTTCTGGATAAAGATAATTACCGTCACTGGAAGGTAAAGATGCATCTTCATTCACTTTCTCAAGATGAGGCCTATGTAGATTGCATAGAAAGAGGTCTTCATGTACCAATGAGAGCTGCAACTGGAAATAAGCCATCCGTCCCCAAGCCAATGCATGAATGGTCTGATCCTGATATTGAACAAGTCAGGAAATATAAGAAGGCCATGCATATCCTGTTCAATGGAGTTGATGGTGATATATTTGACAACATCATCAATTGCAAAACTGCCAAGGATGTTTGGGACACTATACAGATTATCTGTGATGGCACTTAGCAAGCTAGAGAAAATAAGATGCAGCTACTGATTCAGCAATATGAGCATTTTCATAGTGAAGAAAGTGAGTCTCTCACTGGCATCTTTAGTAGGTTTCAAAAACTACTAAATGCTCTGAAGCTGCATGAAAGGGTCTATCAGACAAAAGAATCCAATCTGAAATTCCTTAGATCTCTTCCAAAGGAATGGAAACCAATGACAGTCTCATTAAGAAACTCTCAAGATTATAAGGAGTTTACTTTGGAGAGACTGTATGGCATCCTGAAGACTTATGAGCTTGAAATAGAGCAAGATGAGGGGATAGAGAGAGGAAAGAAAAAAGGCGGATCCATAGCACTAGTTGCTGAGTTAGAAAAAGAGAAGGAGATGAAGATGGAAGCTGTTGAATCAACTTCAAAGGTCTGTGAAAACAAGGGCAAGGGGCTGGTAGCAGGATATGAAGATTCCTTGAGCCAAGATGACATGATATTGATGAACATCTAGCATTTCTTTCCAGAAGATTTGCCAAGCTCAAGTTCAAGAAGAACTTTGGAGCAGCCAAGTCAAATAGAAACATGGTGGATAAATCAAAATTCAAGTGTTTCAAATGTGGCTTAGTAGGGCACTTTGCCAATGAGTGTAGAAAGTCAGATTCCAAAAAAAAGAAGTTTGAGCCTGTGGATTATAAACAGAAATACTTTGAGTTGCTCAAACAAAAGGAAAGGGCTTTCATTACACAGGAAAATGACTGGGCAGCAGATGGTCTGGATGAAGATGAAGATGTCAGTTATGTCAATCTAGCCCTAATGGCCAACTCTGATGAAACAGAGATAAGTTCTTCAAGTAATCAGGTAATCACCACTAACCTTGCACATTTATCTAAAGCTGAGTGTAATGATGCTATAAATGACATGTCTACAGAATTATACCATTTACGTGTTATACTTAAGTCTCTCACTAAAGAAAATGCTAAAATCAAAGAAAATAATTTGTTTTTAAGTGAGAGGAATAATGTGCTAGAGTCTCAGTTCATTGATTTTGAAAAATTAAGAATTGAGTGTAAGATTGCCAAGGAGGAATTAATTGAGTCCTTGAAGAAAGAAGAAATTATGAAGAAGCAGCTTGAACGTGAACAAGAGGTGATTAAGTCATGGAAAACATCTAGAGATGTTCATGCTCAAATCACCAAAGTTCGAGGGATCGAGTCCTTTTGTGATGCAGCCTGGAAGAAGAACAAGGAGAAGCTAGATCTTAATTTGGTGGAAGGAGTGCTAACAGATGTAGACTCGACGGATGATGAGGGTCATCCGTCGGATAACAAAAAGGGTTATCCGTCGAGTGATGTAAATCCTCATCCGTCGACTGTGAGCAAGCCTATCAGTAAAGCCAAACTCGTTAAGTTAAATGAAAAGTATGGATCAGTTTCCAAGAATTTTGTTATAGGAAAATCGAGTCAAGTTAAGAAAGGGAAAAAGGCTAATGTTGGTCATATGACTGTCAAGCAATTGAGTGACAGAATTAAAAAGATTGAGGTTAAAAAAGAGGCTAAAAAGAAAAATAATAGAAATGGTAAAGTAGGGATTAAAAAAAAAAATAACTACACACCTGATAAATATGCTCCAAGAAAAATATGTGTCAAGTGTGGTAGTGTAAATCATTTTTCTATTAATTGCAAATCTGCCATACCTACTTCCATATCTGTGCCACCTCACTTTCCCAACATGAATGCCATACCTCCTATGCCTATGAATGCTATATCTACACAGAATATGAATGCACAGTTTGCTAATATTCCATTTGCACCTAATCCTTATTATGCTGCATTTAGTATGCCACAAATGCCATTTAACATGCCTTACTGGAATAACATGTTCACTAGTAGCATGTCATTCCCTGTTAATCAAAGTATGCATGATAATTCTGTTATGATGAATGGTTTCAAAGGCCCAACTCAAATGAATAAGGATGAATCTGATATCCCCAAGTCAAATGAGATAAAGCCTAAAAAACAGAAAAAGAAAGCTAACAAGGCAGGACCCAAGGAAACTTGGGTACCAAAATTAACTTGATTTGATTTTGATGTGCAGGGAAACAGAAAGAATCAATGGTACTTGGATAGTGGTTGTTCAAGACACATGACTGGTGATTCTACCCTGCTCACAGAGTTCAAGGAGAGAGCTGGCCCTATTATTACTTTTGGAGATGACAGCAAGGGTTATATTGTGGGATATGGCTTGATTTTAAAAGACAATGTCATCATTGAGGAAGTTGCCTTAGTGGATGGTCTCAAGCATAATTTGCTGAGTATCAACCAGCTTTGTGATAAAGGCAATTCAGTAACCTTCAACTCAGAAGTCTGTGTTGTTACTAACAAAAGAAGCAACAAAGTGGTTCTCACTGGTGTGAGAAAAGGAAATGTGTACCTAGCTGACTTCAACTCATCAAATGCAGAACCCGTTACTTGTCTTCTCAGCAAAGCAAGTCGGGATGAAAGTTGGTTATGGCATAAAAAACTATCCCATTTAAACTTCAAGACCATGAATGAGCTGGTAAAGAAAGAACTGGTTAGAGGCATTCCTCTAGTGGAGTTTTCTAAGGATGGAAAGTGTGATGCCTGCCAAAAGGGAAAGCAGATTAAAGCATCATTCAGAAAAAAACTTGATTCAATAATTGAAGAACCTTTGCAACTGCTACACATGGATTTGTCTGGACCAGTCAATGTGTTATCCATTTCAAGGAAAAGATATTGCCTAGTAATTGTAGATGATTTCTCAAAGTTCTCTTGGATATATTTCCTAAAGTCTAAAGATGAGGCTAGTGAAATCATCATCATTCACATAAGGCAAGTCAATAATCATCCTGATTTCAAAGTGAGAAGAATCAGGAGTGACAATGGAACTAAGTTCAAGAATTCTTCCATGAAAGCATTTTATGAAGAAAATGGAATTTTGCATGAATTTTTAGCTGCAAGAACTCCACAACAAAATGGAGTAGTGGAAAGGAAGAACAAATCACTTATTGAAGCTGCCAGGATAATGCTTGAAGAATCTAAATTGCCAACATATTTATGGGCTGAAGCTGTAAACACAGCATGCTACACTCACAATATTTCTCTGATCAATCAAGCAAAATGCATGACTCCCTATCAATTGTTCAAGAACAAGAAGCCAACTCTAAATTTTCTTCATGTCTTTGGCTGCAAATGTTATATCTTGAGAAATCAAACTGATCAGAATGGGAAGTTTGATGCTAAAGCAGATGAAGGAATTTTTGTTGGATAAGATGTTGGTAAAGCATATAGAGTCTACAATCTAAGAACCAACATTATTGTGGAATCAATACATGTTGTGTTTAATGATAAAAAGATTGAAGGACTGCAAGATGGAGACTACCATGAGAGCCTCAAATTTGACAATGTGGAGATGGTTAGTAATGACAGTGATGATGAAAGTGATCAAGAAACAGTATCAAAGGATAATGCAGAAAAATCCACTACCAATGAAGCACAAAATTCAACATATGTCGAGTTGCATAATGCTTCATCTGTCGGGAGGCAATCTGCGTTATCCGTCGGTTGACAACCAGCTTCATCCGTCGGAACTCAAAATTCACCATCCGTCGGGGTATCAAAAGAAGCTGGAAATCAGAATGGATCACCTATAGAAAGTTCCCCTTTCTCAAATCAAAGATCCACAAACTCAGGGGGAGTCTCTAATAATCAAAACTCAATCACACATCAAGACAACAATGTGGCCTCTTCATCTAGAGCTAATCTACCTTCGACAAAGAAAATGGACAAAGGATCACCCCTTTGAGCTTATAATTGGTGATGTATCTTCTAGAGTTCAAACAAGAAGAGCAACTCAAGAAGAATGTCTGTACAACAGCTTTCTTTCCAAGGAAGAACCAAAGAAGGTAGAAGAAGCTTTGCTGGATCCTGATTGGATTTTAGCTATGCAGAAGGAGCTAAACCAATTTGAGAGGAATAATGTATGGAAGCTGGTGTCCAAGCCTAAAGGAAAGAATCCAATAGACACCAAATGGGTATTCAGAAACAAGATGGATGAAAATGGCATAGTAGTCAGGAACAAAGCTAGATTGGTGGCTAAGGGCTATTTTCAACAAAAAGGAATATATTTTGATGAAACATTTGCTCTTGTTGTAAGACTTGAAGCCATCAGAATCTTTTTAGCTTATGCAGCCCATGCCAATTTCAAGGTCTATCAAATGGATGTCAAAAGTGCCTTTCTGAATGGAGATTTGGAGGAGGAAGTATATGTCAGTCAACCTCCTGGTTTTGAAGATCCAAATTTTCCAGAACATGTCTATTATCTTTTGAAAGCACTTTATGGACTAAAGCAAACACCTAGAGCCTGGTATGACACTTTATCAGAGTTCCTTTTGGAAAATCACTTCACAAGAGTACTGTAGATAAAACTTTATTCTTTAGAAATGTTAATGGCTCTAGCATACTTGTTCAAATTTATGTAGATGATATTATTTTTGGCTCTACAGATGAGAAACTTTGCAAAAAGTTTGCCAAACTGATGCAGAGTAAGTATGAAATGAGTATGATGGGAGAACTAACTTACTTTCTTGGTTTGTAAGTTAAGCAAGTTAGTGATGGAATATTCATTAGTCAAACTAAATACATTTTTGATCTTTTAAAGAAGTTTGATCTAATAGATTGCACATCTGCAAAAACTCCCATGGCTACTGCAACTAAGCTTGAATTAAACACTACTGAAAAGTTTGTGGATATTTCAAGTTGTAGGGGCATGGTTGGCTCACTTCTGTACTTAACAGCTAGTAGGCCAGATATAATATTTGCTACATGTTTCTGTGCTAGATTTCAGGCTGACCCTAGAGAATCTCACTTAGTAGCTATTAAGAGAATTTTCAGATATCTCAAGGGAACACCAAAACTTGGCATTTGGTACCCTAGAGATTCTAGTTTTGATCTAACTGGTTACTCAGATCCAGACTATGCAGGTTGTAGAATTTATAGAAAAAGTACAACAGGAACCTGTCAATTTCTAGGAAACAAGCTTGTGTCATGGTTCAGTAAAAAGAAAAATTCAGTTTCTACTTCTACAGCTGAAGCTGAATATATTGATGCGGGCAGTTGCTGTGCACAGATTTTGTGGATGAAAAATTAATTGCTAGACTATGGTTTGCAAGTTGAAAGGATTCCTATTTTCTGTGATAACACAAGTGCAATTGCCATCACTGAAAATCCAGTATAATATTCAAGGACAAAGCACATAGACATCAAGTACCACTTCATAAGGGAACATGTAATGAATGGCACTGTGGAACTACATTTTGTTCCAAGTGAGAAGCAGCTTGCAGATATTTTTACCAAGCCACTGGATGAATCCACCTTCTCGAGGTTGGTAAGTGAGTTAGGTATGCTTAATTATTCTTAAATCTTTATGAGATAATTTGCAAGTTGTAATGCAGCCAGAAATTTAAATTAATTTTTTCAGTCATGGATGAAATTTTGGTTAAGTCAAAATTTACATCTCGATGGATGATCCTTATCCATCGAGTTTGATCATCTGTCAGAATAATATTTGCTAATAAAAATCAATTATTTTTCTGGAATATTTTATAACTCGACGGATAACATTTTATCCTCGTCCGTCGAATTGTCTTAATCATAGCCGTTAATTTTCCGAACATTATCGATCGAGTATACTTACAGTTTTTAAGCATAACACGACAGATAATTGATGGAGTTTTTACAGTTTATTTTTAAACGGCTATTTTAGGAAATTTTAATTGGCTACTTTATTTTACTTTATTATTTTTGGTAGTTATTTTTGAGATAATATAAAAGCCTCTTTCATTTCCATTGCTTTTCTTTTATCATTCTCAAATTATCTGCTCTAATTTATTTCTCTTTTAAAGCACTTACTCTCTCTCTCTGCAAACTCTTATTCTTTAACAATGGCGCCTGTTGTCAAGATTATGTCTCAAACTGGGTTCATTTATGAGAAGAATAACTTCACAGCCTTAGTGAACAAGGGGATTCAGCATTCTGGTGACTACCATAAAATGATGGATTTTGTGAAGAACTGCAAACTTAACTATGCCATGCTGGAATCACCCACCATCTTTTGTGAAGTTGTTGAAGAGATGTGGACCACTGCTACATACAACTCAACTGATAAGACCATCACACTCACTATCAAAGGTAATAAATTATGTATTAATAGTGATGTTATTAAAGCATATTTCAAGATTCCTGATAATAATGTGACCTCACCACACACAGACACTGCTATAGTTTATATGCTTAATTCCATGAACTATACTCTTTCTACTTCTAAGTTGAGTGACATTAGGAGATTGGATCTTAGGAAGGAATGGAGTTTCATGTGTGATATAGTGACCAAGGTCTTTTCTGGTAAAATCAGTAATTTTGATTCTGTTAATATTTCCATGCTTAACATGCTCTACATGCTAGTTACAGATAAGTACTTTAATTTTAATGACCTTGTTCTGTTTGAGTTGGGTTTTAAATTAGGAGAGTTAAACAAGAGGGGTAAAAGTGTTTATTATGCTAGAATTTTCATGATGTTAGCTAACCACCTCTCTGAGGAAATTGTGCTTGAGAACCCAAACAACAAATTAGATTGTTGGGTTCAAGAGAGAAGGATTATTGCAGATTTGAACAGGGAAAATCATCACAGAGAAGTGTCACTTTTTTATTTCCTTGTAATGGAAGCACCTCAGGTAAATGAGGTAAGTTCATCTATCCCTACTACTGTTCCAACCTCACTAGTTTCTTTGAGTTCTAGTGTAGCTATGGCAACTGTGTCAATGACCCAACAGTTGCCTACCCAAGCTACCAAACCAACAAAAATTTCAAAATCCAAATCAAAGAAAGCCCCCTCTGGTATCTCTCAAAAGATGCCAGTTGCAAAATCCACCAAAACCAAAGAGGGGAGTGTGAAGGTGGGCAATGTAGGTGAGGGAAAGGGTGAATATAAAAGAAAACCTAGGGATAAGGATGGAGAGTTGAGTGGTTCCCAGCCTAGCCACACTGCAGTTTCCCAACAAACTGAAGTGCTTAAAAAGGGATAAAAGCTCATTTCTAGTTGCATCCTCCCAAAAGGATGTAACTATTAAACAAAGCTCTCAACCAAGAGCACAGGCTAAGAGGGTAAGGGACACAAGATCACCCCAAACTTATGCCAGAAAGAAGAAATCCAAAACCCTTGGGGATGCACAGGGTACACACACTGTGCAAACTGGTGCTAAAGACACAGTCACTGCACCTTCTCAAATTCAGCTTGATGTGGCTCCAATAAATGTGGAGTCACAGCCAAAATCTCTAGTAATAGAAGCACCTCACACACCAAATTCTCCCACAAACTCTCTGGATGTGGATATGATCAACACATCAATTCCTGATTCCCCTTCTTTAACTTTATTGGGGAAGCCAAACTCTAATGCAAATGAGCATCATCTTTTAGATGATTTATTGGCTCACTTGCCAATTCTTTCAGGAACTGTTGAATCATCTGTGCCCAAAATATCATCAATCAGTACAGAGTCCACAATATTTTCAATTCCAAGTTCATTCATATCTACTCTCTCGATGGATATTGCTCATCTGTCGAGTAGTGATTGTACCCCGACAGATAAGTTTAACAGCAGTTATCCATCGGATAGCAAAACCACTAACCCGATGGATATTACTCATCCGTCGAGTGTCTCTGCACAACTTCAAACTTCATTTATTTCTAGTGCAGAAGAATTAGTGGTTGTACAGTCACTCTTAGGATTGAGGATAGAGAGTGCTATGAGTGAGAGTCTGGGTTGCTCCCAGGAAAAAAAGGAGCAAAAGAGTGAAAATATGCAATCCATTTCTTCAGGATTGGCAAAAGTAAGTGAGAGGAGTCCCACCTTAGATGGTGAAGGTGAGGGTGTGAAGATGGGGAGCCAGGGTGAGACCCTGAAGCAACAAAAGAGAGAACACGAGATAAATGCAGGTACGGGAGCTATAAGGATGGATGTCATTGCTAGTGAGTCAATGAATGTCCAGGATGCAGACAGGAAGGGACTATCTCAGCAACCTCAAGCTGTTATAGATTCCACCTCCCTTGATGCTGAGGCATTTACTCACCCTGTTCTAGCTTATCAACTTCTAGCTGAACATGGCCATGACAATGCAGAAAGGATGCTCAATTTGGTGCATACCACTCAGTCAATGCTAAGAGCTAAGGATGCCATCACAGCTTTGCCTTCCACAGCTGGTGATGTGGATTATGATACTGGTGGTTCAGCAGATTTCTTTGGTTATGAAGGTGGAGATAGTGAAGAAGAGGCATTGGACATAGGGGGAGAAGTAGGTTCCAGTTCAAGATCAGGCATGTCATCATGGGCATTTTCAAAACACTGTATTGAGCACTACTTCAAAATAACCCTTATTCAACTAATCAATCAGACAAATTCTGCCCTTCAAACCACTACAAATGCCAACACCAAGAAGCTCCTTCAAGCACATCTTGCTTTTCTGCCACTACAACAGATTCAAGGCTTCCAACATGCTAGAGATGTTAACACCATCAAAGGTGATATTGATGAGATGAAGAAGGCTATTTCAGACAAAATGGATTCTAAGCTTCCAGAAGCTACAATGCTTGACATCAAGAGGCAACTAAGGAAAAATTCTGATCTTGCAACAAAGATAGGTGCTTTGGATACAAGAATGTCAGCTATGGAAGCATCTCTAATAGCCATTCATCTACATCAAGCTCAACAGACAGATTTACTTCAGAAACTGGTGGCTGCTCAAACCTCCTCCTCTACTCAACTTGATGATAACAAAAAGGGGGAGAAAGGACCAATTGAGGGGGAGAAGCTTCAAATTCAAATCAGTAAAGTAATTGTGCCCACAATTGCTTTCACCAAGCCACTAGTAACAAACAGTATAGATCTAATCAATGAAGCATCAACCATTTTAAGGAAGCTGAAAAGGAGCAGTTGAAGCCAATCAACCGGGAGAAAATTGATGAGGACATACAAAAGAAGTTTGGGCAAGTAAAGGAGCCAGTAAAGTCAGCCATTCATTACTCTGAAGTCAAACAGATCTCTGTGAATGAAATGAGCATGAACTATCTGGAAAGAGGACAGCCATCCTGCATCAAATCTCCAAAGGCTGAAATTATTCTGAAGCCAAGGGTGAACTATCCAAAATCATCACTAAAGAACCCTTTGGATACAGTGTATGAGACACCTAAACCTGATGAGAAGAAGCTTCTATCAAGGTCAATTGCCTCCTACAAGGATCCAGCTGATTCAGCTTTAAAGAGAAGAATTGCTAAAGTTTACAGGAATGGGAAAGAAATTTGTGTGGTGGCTTGAAATCCTCAATTTGCTCAAGCAAAGAGAGAAGAAAAGGCAAGATTAAAGCAGAAAAAGAAGCAAGCTATTCTAGATGCCAAAAAGGCTAAGTAAAAGAAAGAGCAAGCTGCTATCTTGGCCAAGCTACAAGCTGTGAAACCAACACAACAAATTCCTTCTCAGCCATCTGGAATCACTGAATCTCAAGATCCAAAGAAGCAAGTTGAATCAGAACAGAAGAAATCTCAGAGATACAAGGAATTGGCCAAAAGAACCAAAAGGAAATTGAACTTTGTTGGCAAGGATTTGGAGGATCAGTTTCCCAAGGAATCCACTTCAACTACAACTCAAGCATCAAAATCCACTGTGGTATTTGAAGACATCAAGGTGGTGGATCCTTACAGGAACATTCATGGTGAACCTATTGTGCCTAAGGATGAACCAATAGACTGGGAGAGCCTACCAATTCCTAACTTCAATTTGCCAATCCTTAACAAGCCAAAGAGAACAAAGTCAAGAGCAGTCAAGAAAGTGAAGTTGTCACCTCTCAAATCCAAATTTCTAGTTCAAGCTCAATCTAAAGTCAACAAGGGAGATTACATGTACTTGTGTGACATCAAGGTATTCTCTTATCTAAATCTCTATCTAGATGAACTAGAAGAAGTGAGAGGGATTGATGCATACAGAAACCTACCTAAAAGGTTAGTTTTCAAGTACAAGGGAGGAAAGGAGATTCAATGGCCACTACACAGGATCCTTCAAGAAAGCCAAGCTGTACTAATTAAGGTTTACTCATCTTTCAAGAAGAACTTTGGGTTCAATGTAACTGCAAGAAGATTGGTTCTAAAGAAGATTGAAGAACTGAGGAGTTTTAGAGCTAAAGATGCACTCCCAAAGACTCTAATTATCCCTTACACAGGGAGAAGAGTGCATCTAAGGCCCTACTGGCTGATGGAGTTTATGGATGATAAAGGAGTGAGAAGATTTTTCAGATTAGAAGACCAATTGAGCATCTCTAGCAATGAGACTCTCTTGGAGATGCAAGAAAAGCTAAATCTCTCAGAATCTGATGAACTGGAATTCCACAGACAGCTCTAAAATCAGATAAAAGAAAATAACAGAAAGCTTGGAAAGAGATCCAGACCTTCAAGGAACTAGATAAATCTGCTCAGGTTAGAGGAGCACCTTGAAAATGACTGTGAGCTAAACTTTGTACATTTTGTTAGTTGAAGCACTTTACAGTTTTATTTATCTTTCTTTCAAAGTTGTATTTTTTTGGTGTTTTATTATCATCAAGTTTCTCTTAATTTATGGCTACAATTCCAGTAGACATAAATTGGGGGAGATTTTTATGTATATGTTATGAACTTGATGATTTCATTAACAAAATACCTTGGCAGATTTTACTTAGTGAAAAATATAGCACTCGATGGATAAGGATTATAGTCCCGACGGATGACTCAATATAGTCCCGACGGATGATGATTTATTATCCACCGAGTGAGTAGCTTTTGTAACAATAAGTCTGTAGCACATTTCTGCATACACATTGTTTAGATTCTGTAAGTAGTACTCAAGTCATGTTGACTTTAACTAGATATGCAGAATAGGTTGATTAATTGTACATAGATGATGTCTTGTAATCCTGCATAAATGAAATGAAGTCAAGTGCCAGATTGCTACCCAATGGATGAACAACAATGCCATTCGACGGATGATCATGAACTCGACGGATGATCATGAACTCGACGGATGATCATGAACCCGACAGATAAAGAATTCAAACATCTGTTGACAGTGACGGCACAGTCACATGCGTCGAGTGTATGTAAATGGAATGTGGAAGCCTATTAAACTGGGTTTTAGAGAACAAAGAAGCATTGCCATTTCCATGCTATTATGAAGATATTCAAAGATACTGGAATAGAGTAATGAAGTAGCATAGTATTAGACTTGATAGTTTTTGTTTTATTATCTTGTCTTATTACTTTGTAATCTTGGTGATATATAAACCAAGAAGCAGCAAATAGAATAACTAACTAAGCAACCAAGGAGAGAAACATTTATAAGCTGAATTCTTAGCATTTCTCTATATTCTTAGTTGTTCAACCCTTGTAAGCAGCTGTGAGTTTTTTGCTACATAGAGTTCTCTCGATATATATTATATATCTCTGGTGGATACATTCAAATCCACCAGAAAGTTTTTAAAGACTTGCATTTTTAATTACTTGTGTTTTGATTCATTTGAAGTTATTATTCCGCACTCTGCAAATCAATTCATACTGATATATATTTAAGTTAGAAGAATTTTATTTAAGAAAAAGTTTCAGGAATTCCATTCAACCCCCATTCTGTAATTCTTGTTGAATTGTTAAGGGACTAACAATAACATCAAATTCTCCCAACTTAAAAGGTATCAAGTTGGCATAGAAATGATGTCCTCCTATCTCAATATCACACCTCGGGCACACCTGGTCGACGAAAACTAGGTTCTTATTAGCTAGCTCTATCATTAATGCTTGTTCTAAAACCTTAACTTCGCAATGCATCTTATCGACAAAACTTTGAGAAATGAATGACCTTGTAGCTCCAGAATCAAATAAAACTTTAGCATCTACGGAGTTGACTGGAAGCGTACCTGCAACCACATCTGAACTCTGAATAGCATCCTTCATAGTCATGTTCAATGTCCTGGCCTTTGGCTGGTCCTTTGTTGGTGGTCCTTCAATTCTTTCCATATTAGATGCTGGTTCAGCTGTCTGGAAATCCCTGGAAATATGCCCCATCTTTCCACATTTAAAGCACATTGTCCCTGATTTCTGATCTGTAGTCTGACTTCGACACTCATTAGCATAGTGTCCCTTCTGATTGCACTTGTAACACAAGACATTAGCCTTAAAAATCCCAAAATGCCTTCTACCACAAAACTTGCAATCTGACGCTGGTGGACGATTGGGCCTCTGCTGAATTGAATTCTGGAAACGGTTCCCATTCCCTGGTTGTGGTTTCTTGAATCCCCCATTCTCGTTATCATGAAACTCTGACTTTTTATTGAAACGGCCCTGGAAGTTACCTTATCGCTGGCCTCCTCCTGATGTTTCTATTTTCCTTTTCTTCCCATCCTTTCCTTTCTGAGATATATCACTCTTACTTTCAATCACCATTGTTTTCTGAACTGCTGCCACATATGAAGTCAATTCAAACATGGCCACTCTATTTTGAATCCAAAATCTTAATCCCTGTTCAAACCTTGTTGCTTTCTTTTCATCTGTGTAATAACCCCAAAATTTAGAACTTTTTTTTAACCCTTATGAATAGTGTTTTTGCTGAAATTTCTGAACAAAAAAACTTTTCATGCCACACTAGGTAGGGGTTCTTTTATGGATATTCTGAGATTTTATTGGCACTCTATATGACATATAAGTGTGTGTAAAGATCGTCAGAATCCAATTCCGAACACTTTGATTTTTCCCGAAAATCCACTAGATACGGAAAGAATTGAGTATAAGGTAACATGATAAAAAGGATTTAAATTAAAGGATTATAAGAGAGGATCATAAAAGGAATATAATGTATTGAGAAAGGTTAAGGAAACCCAAGTAATAAGATCCCGGGTATGATCCCTCAAACGATAAACGAAAACGAAAGTTAAGCGAACCGTATAACAGATCAGCGGTCATTAGGCAAACAATTAGGAAGTTAATCAAAGAGGTTAGGGATGATGATGTCATCCAACCAATAAGAAGAGGGCAAGTAAGGGATGATGACATCACAAAGTGACATAAGCATGACATAGGAGGGAAGGAGGTGTGGATGAATGATAACCACACAGAGTTCAAGGTTATTAAGGTAATTAACCAAAATCTAAACAAAAACAACCAACCAAAAACAAATCAAAGCAAAAACACAAAATCATCTCTTTCTTCCAAGCTTGTTCTCGGCTTTTCCCCATTTTCAAGAAGAAGAATTTCAAAATTCAAGTTCCAAGCTTCCTTAATTGGTAAGATAATTATCTAGTACTCCTTATGCATAGATATAGCTATTCCATGAGTTTAAGCTTCAAATTCCTTCACAATCTCTTCCAATAATTCAAGGAAGAAGATGGTGAATAGTAACTTTCAAAGAAATAACTTTAGTTTCTTGAATTTTTATGAAAGTTTAAGGTTATACAAGCAAGGATCAAGGTTCTTTAGGCATTCAAAGCTCTTGTGTTGTGTTAAGAAGCTTCAAGAAGGTATAAACTCCAAACCCTAGCTTTAGTGTAATATCCCATATTTTCAAATATTATTATTATAATTATTTGGAATTATTTATGTGATTTTAGGTGAATTTTAGTGAATTATCTGATAAGTGGAATTGATGTTTGGGTGTTTAGATGTGATATTATTTGAGTATTTGAATTTTTATATGTCCAGAATAAAATATAGATAATTGTGATATTTTTCTGGTAATTTTTGGACTGTTAGATGATTTTATATTGATTTATGAATTATTAATTATTTTCTGGGTAATTACCAAAATTATTTTATAAAGCCGGGAATCGTCCGACTTCAACCATTTTGCGTTTTTATAACCCAAAACTCTTCCGAAAACTCCTTCCTAACCTAATCTGGTAATTCCGGACATTTTCCGTGTTTTGACTTTTTCGATCCGGATTACGGTTTGACCTGTGCGCGGCCCGACGTAATATTTTCGATAAGATAGTTATTTCGATAATCAATAAAACCCGTATTCTCGAGAGACGGGATATTTTTACGTTATTTTCGTATATAGTGTTTTATAAAAAGCCCGGTTTTAATAATTATCCAATTCTGGTATTGAATTGTATCGTTTTTATAATTACTTAGCGGCTAAGTAACTAATTTAACGATCCAAAACGATCCAGAACGATCCAATATTCCATAAATATAAATAGCCTATTTCTTATTTCATTTATTCCGTTTATTCATTTACAACCAGTTAAAATACGGTAAATACAGAGAAAAACCCGAGAAACCGATACGTTCCCGAGAATCAAACACAAGAACGAAGGCGTTATCGAACTCTGATTCGGGCGTGCAACATATCAAAACGAAGCTCTCGAAATCTTCTTTCTGAATCAATCATCAGTTTTTGCCCAGAAATCATGGTAATTTTCTTATTTAATTATTTATATTCGAATTATTTAATGATTAAATTATGAAAATTTGTTCTTCATGTTGTTGATGTGATTTGATGCTTCCATGTTGTAGGGCATATTTTTCTGGTCGATTTGGTATATTATACTTCAAAAATAGAGTTCAATATCATGTAGAAATTGAAGTTTGATTTTCTGAAAGTTATTTGAATATGTATTCTTGGTGTTCTTGAAAATTTCTGAGAATTAAACCTAAATTTGAGAGTGATGCAGACTTCAGAATTCAAAGTATGAGTAACCAAAATGTTCAGATTTTCATGCTCTTTCTGTTTACGCCATCAAATCTTTCAAACGATTAATAATTTGTAAAGTCGTATTTTAGGGTTTATAACCCGATTTGGGGGTTTTTGATTGAATAATATTTGAATGATTTTGATGTGATAATTAGCTTCTCCATGTTATGTGCAATCGATTTATACTATTATTCTGTTCTTTCTATTTCTAAATCGGTCAAATCGAGTTTTTGTTTATATTGTTTTATTTGTTTTAAATTTCGATTTTTCAGTTTACATGGAGGTTGATTGATGTTTATGATTATATGAACTTGTTGTATAGTTCCTGAGCTGTGTTTTGCGAGTTAATTCGTCTGATTTGGTTAAGGATTCGTCGAGATCGCCGTTTGGCCGGAAAAGCTTGGTCTTGCCGGCTTTAATGGCAACAGCCGGCGAGTTCTTCAGATTCATGGCTGACCCGGTTCCTTCTTCCCTAACCCGAGTTTCAACCCGGCTAAGACCCGATTTTGATCCTCTTTTTCCCAACTCGAATTTCAGAAACCTGTTTCTGATATTTTCTTTTTATTTTTAATTCAAAATTCTTTTTCTTATTTACAAAATTCATTTTTTTTATTTTGAAAAGCATTATTTTAATTCTGAAAATTTATTTTAATTCAAAAATAAATCTTAATTATTTAATTAATTAATTTTAGTTGATAATTAATTATTTAATTGGTCAATTAATTTAAATATTAATTGATTAATTAATTTAATTAGTTATTAATTAATTTTAATTGATCTAATAATTAGATTTAATTATTTAAAATTGATTTAAAAATTCTAAAAAATAGTTTCGAGTTTTAAAATATTATTTTAAATTATTTTCCAGGCTCGATAATTCTTATAAAATTATTTTCGAGTGTTCAAGCCCTATTATTTAATTATTAAATGATTCGGAGATTGTTTTTATTCTGAAAAATATTCAAAAATTCATAATAAATCAACCGTTCGTCCGTTTAATACGAAACGAACGCCTCCAGACTCAGAAAAATATTCCGCTTTCATTAAAAATACTTTCGAGACCCAGATCCTTTGTTTCGAAAGGTCTCTTATTTTACGAATGATTCTGAGTCGTTAATTCATCGATAAATCATATTTTTGACCTGATTTCAGTTTTAAACATATCGAGTTGAACCTTTTGACGAACTGAGTTATATGTGATATGAATTATGTGATACGTGAGTTATGTGTTTACGTGCTATGTGAATTATGTGCATATATGTGGATCAAGAGTCCTGTGTTTGTCTGTTAGATTTATGTGTGGGCTATCATATGGGTAGACGATAGGCTTTTGACGCGCAGTTCGTCGAGTGATTATCGTTTAGACAATTAAAGCTATATCTTTTAATTATAGATGCGGATCTCTCGAGTTGAGCGGGACAACACGTTGGATAAAGAATGAGATGGAATGGTATTGGGTATCTGGCTTCTAGCAATCGCAGGAGCAGCATATCAGTAAAATGTTGAAAATAAAGACGGTGATATTTTGTGACAAAATGTCAGAATAGATGCGGTTTTGCGAGTGTGACTAACTGCTAAAAAACCCAAAGGCAAGTACCCCTGACTTCACTTATCATTCAAGTGACGTTTATTTCGAATCATATTTTGCAAGTATTGCTTTCCCTATTCTCAGTTCGGAATAGATAAATGTTTTACATATCGCTGAATTAAATAATTCTGTTTATGCAAGTATTCTTCCGCTATTCTATATTCAGAGTAGCTAAGTGATTTTACCTACCCAATTATCGGATTTATAGATGTTTTGGATTTTAAGAAAAGTGATTTGGTTGCGAATATTCCTACCCAAGAATTGGGGGAATAAAATTATTTCGGGTGTCGATTAACATGACCCCATTTCAATAAAAGGTTTTAAGATTGGATCATGATTGCATAAGTGACCGGGACGGACGGTCCAGCGGAGGGCTATTTCTAAGTGCCATATGAAATATTATGACACCATTTTGCCACAGGCTAGTTATGCCTTTTTATTTGAGTACTCGGGTTTTTGGGGTCACGTTTCTACGAATCATAACCTTGTGCTATCACACGGGCTGATCAGCATGTGATAGTACGTCCGTCAGAGAATGATCTTAATCTAAATTATCATATTGTTTTTGATATTCATAGAATAAATGATTTATCAACTGATTCTGCTTTGGATAAAAGTACTGATTCTGTTTTCGATAAAAGTACTGATTCTGTTTTCGATCAAAGTGAATTGTGGTTTTGGTTCAGTTTCTGATTTTATGGATACTTAGTTTGTTGTTAAATATCAAAGGTGGTATTAGTATAGATGATTGATGTTGACTTCAGTATGGGTGTTGTGAGCATCAAAGTTCGTAGTGATATCTAATTTGATATGACAGCAAAATAAGTATTAATTTGAAGAGTTCAGTTTTGAATAAAGTTTATGATTCAATCCATAATCATTGTTTCATGTTATTGTAGTTTATGATATTTCCGTAAACACTGTTTTACGAGTTTTATTCTCGTCAAGATTCAAAGTATTGCAGAAGCATTTCGCTCAAAAATATCAAAATAGTTTTGAGTACAATTAAGGAATCAATTCTGGGATTCCTCGACCAAAGTTTATGATTCAGCAATTATGATTTTAAATGTTCTGCTCTAATGCAGATGTCAGTTTTATATCAAAAGACCCTATATATATTATAATGATCTTGCTGAGCATTTCTTTCACTCATACTTGCCTATTTTTAAATTTAACCTTCAGTGAGGATTAGCTTGCGCTGTTTAGCTTCATAATTTGATGAAGCAAAGAAGAAGCTCTTGGAAGGTGGTTGATCCAGGGTTTGCGGGCTAGTGTAAGTTTTATTGTGTAAAGTTGTTTATATTATATTATATTATATTATAGTTTTGTATTTTATTTGGGCCTAGTATACTTCATTTCGAAGTTATACTAGTGAGTTTAGTTTTGAGTTGGAATTTATTGAAAAGAGTTTTAAAAGAAAGTGAAAAATTTATTTATGGAATTTGGAATTCTTGTTTCTAGAACTGTAACCTTAAAAGATCTTGGATTAGTTTGGGGTCATTTATGCTAAATATCTTCCGCTGGCATTTGTTTATTGATTAAACAAGTTGATTTAGATTGAGGTTTCATAGTGACGACCAAATCCTCTGACCCCGGATTTGGGGGCGTTACAGGTTGGTATCAGAGCTGAGGTTATAATAAACTAGAAACGAGAGTGTATAGGAGTGTGTATAGCTATGTGAGGACGTTTGAGCTCATATCGAGTTCCTGTTGGACTATTGGATATAGTACCAACGAGTAAGTTAAGATAGGCGCATTCGTTCGAGATGGTTGTGCTGAGCTGGATGGAACTCCGGGAAGCTAAAAACTTCTATTGTGGAACCTTTCGAGGCTACTACGATTCGACGACGACGAAGATTATTGATATCCTTGGAACATGAAGAAGCGTCTAGAATCAGATGGTGAGTCAACTGGAAAAGTTCAAACAGAAGATAAGCATTAAGACTTTGGAAATACCTTCTATCTTTATAATTCCTTTTGACATCTCTTAAAAAGAGGTATTTGTTAGGGGATATATTCCCTAACACTCATTTTCAATTCTATTTGTGTTTTCAATGTGCCAGAGGCTATCATGAAGCCTATTTTTCAGGCTTTGATAGCTCTGTCAAGTTGTGATATTGAACTTCCACTTTTCTTATTTGGTGGATAGTTTCTTGGTGATGTGACACCAGTTGCTCATTTGGTGCCAGAATTTTATTATCTGGATTTCATTTTCTTCAGAAATATTAGCCTTGCAATCTTTCCAGTTTTATTCATTTGATTTTGGATTCTTTTGATATTCTTTCATTCTGACTGAGATGAACAACCCTATCTATAGGGGACACAAGGTATACCTGTCTGTGTGATAGGAGTTGGATGGGACGCCATCACTTGTGTGTGTTGTGAATACATGAAGGTTAATAACCTTTAGTAGTGTCTTAATTTAGACACGCAATACCAAGTTCGTTTGATCATATTGATCTCTCAGTTATTCTCCTATTTCAACAATACTTTTTCTCAAATTCAGATCTTGGTCCCGTTATGGTATCAAATTATTTTCTTTTTGAAATTCCATGCTTTTATCATTCCAAATATTCGAAGGTATGCCAATCAAGTTAAGTTGAGTATCCTGGTCAAGTCAAAGTAAGGCGATGTGATGGAATTACAAAGGACGACAGTGGAGTGTAATGCGATTAAACTATCAATGGCGTACAATGAAGTCAATCTGTTCTTTTATTTCTCTCTCTATCTTTCTTTCTTTCTTTTCTTCTTTCTATCTTTCTTTCTATTCTTCTCTCTCGCGAGCAGTAAAAGCGATTTTATTGAAGAATTGGTCAAAGGAGATGGAAGGAACAATGGTGTGGGGTGAAGCTCCTGTAAGAGTTTTATTATACAAGGAATACAAGATTTATTTGAGATTATGGAAAATTGAGTTTATTTGGAAATGGAAAATTTGTGATAAGATCTCTTAGTGCTTTCTTCTGCTGATTCCGAGGACGAAATCCTTATAAGGGGGGTAGATTGTAATATCCTATATTTTCAAATATTATTATTATAATTATTTGGAATTATTTATGTGATTTTAGGTGAATTTTAGTGAATTATCTGATAAGTGGAATTGATGTTTGGGTGTTTAGATGTGATATTATTTGAGTATTTGAATTTTTATATGTCCAGAATAAAATATAGATAATTGTGATATTTTTCTGGTAATTTTTGGACTGTTAGATGATTTTATATTGATTTATGAATTATTAATTATTTTCTGGGTAATTACCAAAATTATTTTATAAAGCCGGGAATCGTCCGACTTCAACCATTTTGCGTTTTTATAACCCGAAACTCTTCCGAAAACTCCTTCCTAACCTAATCTGGTAATTTCGGATATTTTCCGTGTTTTGACTTTTTCGATCCGGATTACGGTTTGACCCGTGCGCGGCCCGACGCAATATTTTCGATAAGATAGTTATTTCGATAATCAATAAAACCCGTATTCTCGAGAGACGAGATATTTTTACGTTATTTTCATATATAGTATTTTATAAAAAGCCCGGTTTTAATAATTATCCAATTCTGGTATTGAATTGTATCGTTTTTATAGTTACTTAGCGGCTAAGTAACTAATTTAACGATCCAAAACGATCCAGAACGATCCAATATTCCATAAATATAAATAGCCTATTTCTTATTTCATTTATTCCGTTTATTCATTTGCAACCAGTTAAAATACCGTAAATACAGAGAAAAACCCGAGAAACCGATACGTTCCCGAGAATCAAACACAAGAACGAAGGCGTTATCGAACTCCGATTCGGGCGTGCAGCATATCAAAACGAAGCTCTCGAAATCTTCTTTCTGCATCAATCATCAGTTTTTGCCCAGAAATCATGGTAATTTTCTTATTTAATTATTTATATTCGAATTATTTGATAATTAAATTATGAAAATTTGTTCTTGATGTTGTTGATGTGATTTGATGCTTCCATGTTGTAGAGCATATTTTTCTGGTCGATTTGGTATATTATACTTCAAAAATAGAGTTCAATATCATGTAGGAATTGAAGTTTGATTTTCTGAAAGTTATTTGAATATGTGTTCTTGGTGTTCTTGAAAATTTCTGAGAATCAAACCTAAATTTGAGAGTGATGCAGACTTCAGAATTCAAAGTATGAGTAACCAAAATGTTCAGATTTTCATGCTCTTTCTGTTTACGCCATCAAATCTTTCAAACGATTAATAATTTGTAAAGTCATATTTTAAGGTTTATACCCCGATTTGGGGGTTTTTGATTGAATAATATTTGAATGATTTTGATGTGATAATTAGCTTCTCCATGTTATGTGCAATCGATTTATACTATTATTCTGTTCGTTCTATTTCTAAATCGGTTAAATCGAGTTTTTGTTTATATTGTTTTATTTGTTTTAAATTCCGATTTTTCAATTTACATGGAGGTTGATTGATGTTTATGATTATATGAACTTGTTGTATAGTTCCCGAGCTGTGTTTTGCGAGTTAATTCGTCTGATTTGGTTAAGGATTCGTGAGATCGCCGTTTGGCCGGAAAAGCTTGGTCTTGCCGGCTTTAATGGCAACGGCCGACGAGTTCTTCAGATTCATGGCTGACCCGGTTCCTTCTTCCCTTACCCGAGTTTCAACCCGGCTAAGACCCGATTTTGATCCTCTTTTTCCCAACTCGAATTTCAGAAACCTGTTTCTGATATTTTCTTTTTATTTTTAATTCAAAATTCTTTTTCTTATTTACAAAATTCATTTTTTTTATTTTGAAAATCATTATTTTAATTCTGAAAATTTATTTTAATTCAAAAATAAATCTTAATTATTTAATTAATTAATTTTAGTTGATAATTAATTATTTAATTGGTCAATTAATTTAAATATTAATTGATTAATTAATTTAATTAGTTATTAATTAATTTTAATTGATCTAATAATTAGATTTAATTATTTAAAATTGATTTAAAAATTCTGAAAAATAGTTTCGAGTTTTAAAATATTATTTTAAATTATTTTCCAGGCTCGATAATTCTTATAATATTATTTTTGAGTGTTCAAGCCCTATTATTTAATTATTAAATGATTCGGAGATTGTTTTTATTCCGAAAAATGTTCAAAAATTCATAATAAATCAACCGTTCGTCCGTTTAATACGAAACGAACGCCTCCAGACTCAGAAAAATATTCTGCTTTCATTAAAAATACTTTCGAGACCCAGATCCTTTGTTTCGAAAGGTCGCTTATTTTACGAATGATTCTGAGTCGTTAATTCATCGATAAATCATATTTTTGACCTGATTTCAGTTTTAAACATATCGAGTTGAACCTTTTGACGAACTGAGTTATATGTGATATGAATTATGTGATACGTGAGTTATGTGTTTACGTGCTATGTGAATTATGTGCATATATGTGGATCAAGAGTCTTGTGTTTGTCTGTTAGATTTATGTGTGGGCTATCGTATGGGTAGACGATAGGCTTTTGACGCGCAGTTCGTCGAGTGATTATCGTTTAGACAATTAAAGCTATATCTTTTAATTATAGATGCGGATCTCTCGAGTTGAGTGGAACAAGACGTTGGATAAAGAATGAGATGGAATGGTATTGGGTATATGGCTTCTAGCAATCGCAGGAGCAGCATATCAGTAAAATATTGAAAATAAAGACGGTGATATTTTGAGACAGAATGTCATAATAGATACGGTTTTGCGAGTGTGACTAACTGCTAAAAAACCCAAAGGCAAGTACCCCTGACTTCACTTATCATTCAAGTGACGTTTATTTCGAATCATATTATGTAAGTATTGCTTTCCCTATTCTTAGTTCGGAATAGATAAATGTTTTACATATCGCTGAATTAAATAATTCTGTTTATGCAAGTATTCTTCCGCTATTCTATATTCAGAGTAGCTAAGTGATTTTACTTACCCAATTATCGGATTTATAGATGTTTTGGATTTTGAAAAAAGTGATTTGGTTGCGAATATTCCTACCCAAGAATTGGGGGAATAAAATTATTTCGGGTGTCGATTAACATGACCCCATTTCAATAAAAGGTTTTAAGATTGGATCATGATTGCGTAAGTGACCGGGACGGACGGTCCAGCGGAGGGCTATTTCTAAGTGCCATATGAAATATTATGACACCATTTTGCCACAGGCTAGTTATGCCTTTTTATTTGAGTACTCGTGTTTTTGGGGTCACGTTTCTACGAATCATGACCTTGTGCTATCACACGGGCTGATCAGCATATGATAGTACTTCCGTCGGAGAATGATCTTAATCTAAATTATCATATTGTTTTTGATATTCATAGAATAAATGATTTATCAACTGATTCTGCTTTGGATAAAAGTACTGATTCTGTTTTCGATAAAAGTACTGATTCTGTTTTCGATCAAAGTGAATTGTGGTTTTGGTTCAGTTTCTGATTTTATGGATACTTAGTTTGTTGTTAAATATCAAAGGTGGTATTAGTATAGATGATTGATGTTGACTTCAGTATGGGTGTTGTGAGCATCAAAGTTCGTAGTGATATCTAATTTGATATGACAGCAAAATAAGTATTAATTTGAAGAGTTCGGTTTTGAATAAAGTTTATGATTCAATCCATAATCATTGTTTCATGTTATTGTGGTTTACGATATTTCCGTAAACACTATTTTACGAGTTTTATTCTCGTCAAGATTCAAAGTATTGCTGAAGCATTTCGCTCAAAAATATCAAAATAATTTTGAGTACAATTAAGGAATCAATTCTGGGATTCCTCAACCAAAGTTTATGATTCAACAATTGTGATTTTAAATGTTCTTCTCTAATGCAGATGTCAGTTTTATATCAAAAGACCCTATATATATTATAATGATCTTGCTGAGCATTTCTTTCGCTCATATTTGCCTGTTTTTAAATTTAACCTCCAGTGAGGATTAGCTTGCGCTGTTTAGCTGCATAATTTGATGAAGCAAAGAAGAAGCTCTTGGAAGGTGGTTGATCCAGGGTTTGCGGGCTAGTGTAAGTTTTATTGTGTAAAGTTGTTTATATTATATTATATTATATTATAGTTTTGTATTTTATTTGGGCCTAGTATACTTCATTTCGAAGTTATACTTGTGAGTTTAGTTTTGAGTTGGAATTTATTGAAAAGAGTTTTAAAAGAAAGTGAAAAATTTATTTATGGAATTTGGAATTCTTGTTTCTAGAACTGTAACCTTAAAAGATCTTGAATTAGTTTGGGGTCATTTATGCTAAATATCTTCCGCTGGCATTTGTTTATTGATTAAACAGGTTGATTTAAATTGAGGTTTCATAGTGACGACCAAATCCTCTGACCCCGGATTTGGGGGCGTTACATTTAGTTTTGAGTATTTAGGAATCGTTATGAGTAATATAGTATATGTGAAGTATGAAGCTTGTTTGTTTAGAGTTTGAGTTGGAGTGGTAGTGGTATGAATGTTGAATCTTGTTGATTTGTTAAAGGAATTAAGTATAGTTTAAGTTCATGATGAGAATAACATAAATTGGAAGAACTTGAGGTGTTGGGACTGTTGTAGTGTGTTTTGGATGGATGTTGGTTGTATGAATGAATTGGGATTGATTGGTGATTGATTTGGATTGGTTTAAATTTGGGAAATCGCGTAAACATAGCCGTCGTAATGCCCGATTTACTTTAGACTGTTTTTGTTCTTAACATTAGGACCCGTGAACTCACTGCAGGTTTTGACCATTGCCATGTCTAGATAGTTCATGTTACGAGCTTCGTTTTGATATGTGGTTCGTTTGATTCCGATGTACGGTTTAGGAGAAACGGCCGTTTTAAGTAACGACGTTTCGCGAACGAAACATTACCCCTCGCCTTACTTTGAAACATATGTTAAAGACCTAAAAAAAGGTTAATTGGAGTATGAAACATTTATGTAAAGTGTAATAGGCAGTTGGTAAGACACTCGCGAAGGAATCGCCTTAAAACCCTTAATGGTTAATTTATTAAAAATGGTGGAGCCGAGGGTACTCGAGCGAGTTAAGTGAATCGTTAAGCGCGAAAGCGAACGTTAGGACTCTAAATGGTTAAAGTCCAGTTTCTTAAGCGACCGAGGTTTAATTCCAACTTATGTTGTTGTTCATAGGTTATCGGACCCACTCTAAGCTTAAGTCTATACGGGAGCACTCAGGCAAGTTTTCTACCCGTATAACTGTTGTTGTGATGTATATGTGTATATGCATGATCTTGCGATAAATGCATATTTGTTATTAGCAAATTCTTGCGATATATTGTATCATGTGATATGGTATATATGCATGCCTGTTTCATATTCTTGATTTATATATCTGTTGGTTCAAATGCTTATAGTTGCATAATACTTATGCTAGAGATAAGCGGTATTTGAGTTTACCCTTAGTATAGGGGATCAAAAGGTGAACTTTTTCTAAAACCGGGAGGCGAGGCTCCCGAGTATAATATATATATATATATATATATGAATAGTTTTAAAAACTATTAATCGAATAAGGTTTATTCGATAACTTTATATTATTTAATGAATATTACTTGAATATTCATTCGAGGACTTATGACTCACTTTATATTATTTAATGAATATTATTTGAATATTCATTCGAGGACTTATGACTCTGTTTATTATATTTAATGAATATTACTTGAATATTCATTCGGGGACTTATGACTCACTTTATATTATTTTATGAATATTATTTGAATATTCATTCGAGGACTTATGACTCTGTTTATTATATTTAATGAATATTACTTGAATATTCATTCGAGGACTTATGACTCACTGTATATTATTTAATGAATATTATTTGAATATTCATTCGAGGACTTATGACTCTATTCATTATATTTAATGATTATTAATTGAATATTCATTTGAGGATGTATGACTCACTTTATTTTATTTAATGAATATTATTTATAATATTCATTCGAGGTATTATGACTCCGCTTATTATTTAATAATATTCTTTATTTTATTAAAGAATAATGTTTCAATAATCAAACTTATTTTCGATTATTCAAATAAAGATAATACTTTCGTATAAGTATATCTTTGGTTATTTAATATCCATTTCAAGTATTAGTTTTAAAACTTCTACTTCGAATATTTTAATAAGGATTATCTTTATGAGAATATTATTTAAATAATAATATTGAGATATTTCTAATATATCGGGACTGATTTATTTTAATAAATCAGCAGTACTCCAAACATTCTTAAAAATGTTTTCAAGTCTTCAAAATGATTTTTAACGTTAGATGGACCCCAAAACTCATTTTTATATTTAAGATCTTCCTTTCAAAGGGGATTTAAATACTCGCTCAAAACCTGGGGGATCCAGCTCTGTGGTGTATTTTACATTCGCAACGTGGTTGCTGTTTTGAGAAAACAAGTGAATTGATTACTTACCCAACGTTCGGGAAGTAAGCCCATCTAATTGAGTCGGCATAAGCGACAGGCCGGGGTACGGTCTATCAAAGTGTAAGTGGCTGGGTGGCAGTCCATCAACGCGTAAGAGGCCGGGTGGCGGTCCAGCACAAGGTCCTAATGAGGCCAGGGTGATGACCGGTGGGGGATTCATCCATCTACTAGTAGAAAAGGTTACTTATTGGTATCTTTGCCTGATCAGCAAGATATCGGGTTTATGCCAAAATTCTTTCCTTTCCAAATTTATTGAATATTGCAACTCTGTTCATACTTTACATGACAGAGGTTTTCTGGAAATGTATAGGAGATATATATGAATATATTTATATATCGGGACTTAATGAAGCATCTCGTAACTTCATTATTTACAATGATATTTCAAGGACTGAATCTATTCAAGTCTTATCTTGTAGTCTCATCTGGGTGATGAACTTTTGAAACTGATTATAGCTTGAACGGTGGTAGTTCAAGTAGTATTCGGATATAAGTATATTGGAGTATCTTGTAACTTCATCTTTTAAACTTATATCTAGTAAATGATTATCTTGTGCATGTCAAAGGTTTTCGGAAAAACGTTGAGCCAAGGTTAGATATATGAGATCACCTTGCAACGATATTTTTATACAGTTATAAACTGGAACTCTGTGTATATTATACATGTCAGAGGATTTCAAAGATTGTGAAAAGTATATATATATATACTGAATATTTTGCGACTTCATCGCATTAAGATATCAAACTTGGTTCATTTCTTTTGACCAAGACTTTCATGAGTACTATGAGAAGACTCATATATTGTTAATCATTATACATATTATTTTGGTGGGCTTACTGTTGGATTTTAAACGCAGCGGGGGCATGGCAAAACACTTTTACACATACAAAATCCAAATAAAAGCATATAAATCGTGGTAAAAACATAGGGATCGAATCTAACCTTTAAAATTATTCGGAGACAACGATCAGAGATCCTTAGCAGTTGCTCCTCAGGTGTGAAGCACTCCACCGGTATCCACCAAGAAAACGATGTTAAGGAGGAGGATTGAGATGGAGAGAATTGGGTTTTCCAAACTTTGTGGGTTTTGGGGTTTTTCGGTTAGAATAAAAATAGGGTCTATAATAGTATATTTATACGCAAAATTTTCAGCTGAAATTTTCCCATAAATATTATTATTATTATTATCCCATTTATTATTCTTATTAATAATTAAAACACCTTTTAATTATTAATCCTTTTTCTAAACACTTTAGAAATAATTCTCTCTCTTGATTTAATTTCCAAAAATTAAATCCTTAATTAATAATATTAAGAACTTTTCTTAATTAATTTATAATCAATTAAATCTCATTTAATCAATTATTAAATTTGCCAATTAATTATTTATTTCATAAATAAATAATTATTAGCCATTATTAATTAATTCCTCCACCATTAAATCATTCTCTTTTTATGGTGTGACCCTGTAGGTTCAATATTAAGCCGGTAGTAGAAATAAATAATAATAAAACTATTTTATCATTATTTATATAAATTCTCTAATTTATTAAATATGATTAATTAATTAATCACATTTATTCTACATCGTGAGGGATACCTCTCAGCATATCGCGACTATCCGGATAATATGAATTCACTGCTTAGAATACCAAGAACCTATTCAGTGAATAGTTACCGTACAATAAACTCCTTCTAACCTACAATGTCCCGATTAAATACAAGGCATGGATCTCGTGTCAAGCCTATCTAATTTAATCACTTGCTTACCATTTATTATGCGTAGTTCTATGCAAATTAGAAACTCCTTTCTAATTTCATTTACTCTGGCCAGAGATTCCTGAACTAGCATAAGTGGATCAGCCTTGAACATTCGCTTCCTTCACTGGAAGGGGTAGATCCTTTATTGATCATACACTATCTTCGTGTACAAATTCCTATACCTAGTAGAGCCCTAATAATTGTCCCTGGAGACTAAGAACTAAACCAAAGCATAGTTCAGTGTACACAAGATGACTATGATGACCTCAAGTCTAAGGATACTTGTACAACTATCACTATGTGAACAACTGCTGACACGTGAGTGAACTCCATCAGTTGTTCAGCTGTGCGAGTCATGTTCAGTGAACTTATTCCATAATAAGTACCTACATACTAGCTATAGTGTCACCACACAAATGTCTATGAGAACAGACATCCTTCATAATGAAGCAAGCATAGTATGTACCGATCTTTGCGGATTATTAATTACGAGTTAGTAATCCTATGACCAGGAACTATTTAAGTTTAGAGTTATCATCTTTTTAGGTCTCACTATTATGATCTCATCATAATCCATAAAAAGCTTTACTCTAAACTATGGTATATCTTATTTAAACACTTAAATAGATAAAGCCCATAATAAAAACAAAACAAGTCTTTTATTAATATCAATAAAATCAAAACAGATTACATAAAAGTTATTCCTAAATCCTCATACATGATTGGACTTAGGACATATTCCTTTCACTTACTGCTCACCCTTGCTTTCTTCTTTCATCACACAACAACAGATAGAAAAGATGAACAGGACCAAGCTCCCGATTCGCAAGCGGTTAGAAAACGTTCCGCAGTCTTCTGGAAGCGTTGATGCCGCCGTAGCTGAGGTAGGAGCTACCAATAGGCTAGGTTTTCAACTATTGATGAACCATACTTATGTATAATATGAATTGTAATAATGGCAAGGAATATGTAAATTTATTCAGAACTCTTTTAAGGTGTAACGGTTTATAATTGTGGAATATAAGGACTTGTGTTATTTTTGGGTATTCATCTCTGAGACTATAACTTGTGGTGTGTGTGTTTATTGTGGGGTCACAGTACAGAGTAGTTGATTACTTATTAAGATTGGGTGTTATTAAGGGAAATGGAACTCGTGACAACCCGGATCCCCGACCCCGGATTTGGGGGTGTTACAGAAGTGGTATCAGAGCCAAGCATTATAAACCTCAGAGATGATGTGACGTTAAGATAATAAGTTCACTAAGATAATAAGAACTCTTGCCAAGTTCATAGTCGGGCTACCTAACGTAGTACTGACAGTTAAAACCCTTACGGGAACCCTTATAAATATCGTGAGAGTAACATAGTTCGTTCTCGTATAGGGCAGCGGGGCACCGAACCCTGAGGTTCAGGAGCATCAGCATGAGGATGTTTTATTACAAGTTGGAGATCAAATTGTGAATCCGATAGAGTACCCTAATGAGAGACCGGATGAGATTCATATTGAGAATGTTGCGGTTGAGGACGTTATTCCGGAAAGGATTGTGGCTGAGGAGGATCTCATGGAGGATCCTGATGAGAATGAAGAAAGGACCGCTGAGGAATTGATGACCATAGTCAGGGCGACTACCAGAGCAAGAATGGCCGCGAGGGTGGCACTAGAGGATGAAGAGTTACCAAGGGCACAAAGGTTAATGAGGGAAGAAGGAGTAGGGCTTTCCACGACACCAATTATATCAGTATCAGACCCTCTTCCAGAGGTTCCTGTAGACATCCCTGAGGTTCCACCAATTCCTGTTCCATCCCCGGTACAGAGCCCAGCACCTACTGAGGAAATGCCACCTTTATCTCCTGCACCATTGTCACCTGATACCGTACTTGGTTATCCGTTTGGATCTCCTGGGTCAGCGCCACCTGCACCCCAGGGACTGCTAGATGCTACCACTCAGGCTTCTCTTATCGCTGATTATCAGATGACCCTGGGTGGCCTGTCTGAGGCCCGTAATGTTAGGAGTGATCTGTTGGATCGACTTACTGTACCAAGAATTGAGGGCGGGGTACTTCCGGCAGGATTAGCTCATAGCATGGACAGGATTGAGGCTACCACCCGTGTTACATCTAGAGGCCATCTTGAGGGTCAGATTGATCCAGCTCTACTTGCAACTATCTTGGACCTCATCACCGCTTTAATGGAGCAGGTTAGGGATGTTGTCATGCCCGTATTTCTTGATCCATAATAGTGTGCAGAGTCTGAGCAATCTGACAAGAATTTCATGCAGCACCGCTTTTGGAGGATTAGCCTAAGTTATGGATGATTAGTTTTAATGACTAGATGATTATCTATGGTAGTACTTTTGGGATAGAAGCGATCAGATCAAATGATGTAATTCTCTTTAATGTGTTCAGTTGTTGTACCCTCGAACAAATGGTTATGTATATATTCGTTAATTTCAGTTCAGATCAGTTTGTTTGTGATAAGATCACATTGTTAATTGCTCTATTAACAATTAAGAGAGTGTCATGAAGTTTATCGAACTTGAGAATTCATAATTTGCAATCTTGCAAGGACTGAACGAGGGAAAGACTTAAGCAAAGTAAGTAAGACAAATATCCAGAGATTCTCAAAAAAAAAAATTCCAAGTAATATGCCCCCACAAGGAATAAGATTAGGGGCAAACCTTGAATGTGATAATCAGGGAGGTCGCAACTAAGATATAAGGAACCCAGAATATAATAAAGTGGAAAATGAGGAGTTTAAATTAAAAGATGACCCCAATTATGGGGAGTAGGAAGAAATATTTAGACTGAGAAAACAGAAGTCGAGCGAGATAAGGAGACCCGAGACGGTACTCCTATACGGAAATTCATGGACCTATCTAAACAGAACTTATACCTTATTCCCAACCACCACCTTAAGAAAACCTTGAGATAGTTCGAAGGATAAATAATGAGACGCGGATAGACTGAGGAGACAAGGAAGTAAGAAATTAGGAAAATTGGATGAAGGAAGTGACCTTCAAGAATGTGAAGTGTAAGACCGGTGGCTTGATACCCAGAAAGGGAGACGCAAGGTATGAAAGATATCCCAATATTGAGATGACTGTTGAGATAAACAACAAAAGTAAATAAGGAATTATTAAGAAGAAGTTCACGTTGATCACGACCAATATCTTCCAGAACATCCTTGTTATCGTTACCAAATTAGGCAAGAAAAGCGGATAACCGTTGTTATCTTTTGGAGGCCATAATTGATTGACCTCATTTTGAATACAGATGTTATTGTGAAATTAGGCATATACTATCGAGGTGGGAATGATTGAATAAGACACCCTTATCAGGGATATATGACTTGATTTATCCATGGAAAGATGCATGTACCTTTTTAAAGGTGGAATTAAGGATAGAACATCGGTAACTTAAAATGAATCCTAGGGGAATGCATAAAGGTTGGCATTTCACCCTTAATAGGGATAGTATGAGTTTTGACAGTATGAATTGGAAAGGAATAAGGTAACGACAATCTTTAAGGATCAGTGGAGAAATTTTTCAAAAGTATATAGACAATGGTTCTAGTATTATTAAATGGTATTTTGATATGCCCTGTATCTAGGGAATACAGGAGGAACAATTCAAGGATAACCTTAGAGGTCTTACAAGGAGAAAAGGTAATATTCAAAGTTCTCAAGAATAGAAATTTTGATAAAGGAAATATGACGTAATTATAATAATGCCAGGTGGGGCACGTGTTGAACCATAAGAAAGTGTAGATCGACCCAATGAGGGTCGAGATTGGTGAAAACAAGAAGGACCCAAGATAAGAGACGTCCTAAGTATGATCGAGAGTCTGTCGTGGAAATGTTCACATCTAATGACTAAGGCAATGACTTATGGAAAAAAAAATGGTGATTTTTTTTTCTCACCAGGACTTAAGAAAAGCATTTTCACATAAGCAGTGATTGAAATGAGGTAGAAAATTTATTTGGAGGTGGTTAAAAAAATGACATTGATTGTTAGGAAATTTTACTATCAGGAAAGGTCAAAGAGGTGGCCGACACTTTAAGTGTAAAAGGATAATTATAAGCACACGTGCCAGAGGGATACAGTAATGATGGTTAAAGCCGTGAAGGTTGTATTATGGTTTGAAAGATTGACATTTCTTCTGATGATTATACGATACTCAACCGTAATAGTAGTTTGGTAAAGATTTAATTCATGTTAGCACTGTGAGCGGGCTATCTATTTTAGAAGGTCCTATCTTGATAATAATCCAGGACCATGTTTCAAAAAGACTAAACAAACCTTTGAGTTAAGTCTTCTATTGAAGGCATATGATTAAGAATGGTATTAACCTGCTATCGGTGCTTTGATTGAAACTCTTCTGCAATTTTATATGCTTCATGTCATGTATGTATGTCAGGATCAGGAGTGTTCTTCATGAATTATGAATGGTGATTATGTTAACTCCTTAGAAGAATTCTATACTACATGTATGGACTCCGTATGGTTAGATATTAAGATTTCATGGAAAGTGAATGACGGTAGTAGGTCAGTGGTGGACCATAGTAATGCAGCAATGATTCTGCGAGTAATGAGCTGATTACAACCGTGAGAGTTGTATTGGAATGGATGTTGAGATTGAGTACCACTAATCGCGTCGTGTTGACGTATAAGTTATCAATTGATAGACTAATTAAGTAGATTATCTACCTATTGAATACTTATTCCTTCTTATCAATAGAGAGTCGTATTACTATACGAGGAAGGTTGCGGTGCAAGCATAGAATTCTAGTAACGATGATGTATAAAATGAGATTCCAGATTCGATTTTCGATGTCGAGGGAGTTTCAAAGGTGATTGAGTATAAGCTCGAGGAAGAGCATGGGTCCATAGAATGATGGATGGAATAGCAAAAATATTTAAGCATGTGAAATGTGATGCGATAATACTTGATATATATACACATATGTTTTGTTCTCCTATGACAAACCTCTATAGTTCAGAGGTAAATTCCAAGCCAGATATTTTGTGGCAGCATAATTTATATATATACAATTCTCTTCAATTCATTCTTTTCTCTCCTTTTCATTTTGTATAAGCTGAGAAGAACAACCCTTCTAGAAGGGGAGGTATTGCCGAATGACTATCTATCTGTGTGATAGAAGCCTAGTAGGATACCACATGTTGTTTAATTGCTTGTCAAGTACTAAAGGCTGGCCACCTTCTGTACTAACTATGCAATGTAACAAGTGTTCATGATCATAGTGATCTCTCAACAAATTCCTTTACTTCTATATGATTGATCAAATTTTGGAAAATGGAAACAGCTGAAAAAGGAGTAGTAAAGTTATGGTGGTATTCAGAATGGAAACACATTCGTGATACTGAGGTTGACGTGGTTATTAAAAGGTTATAGAACGCTAACAAGCAAAAGTATAACCAGTATAATATTAGGAACGAAAGGTAGTAGCGATTACGAACTGGAAAAGAATGGGTATTAAGAAGCAAAAGCTCTAATGCTAAAAGCTATAATGAGAGTCTGTGCAATAGACTTGAAAGAATTTGGAATGATCACTTAACGCGGATTGAGTTTTCTTACGATAATAGATCATATGTCAGTATTGAGATATCGCCTTATGAGATCCTTGAGGGAAGACAATGTCGATCTCCCTTATGTTATGATGAAGTTGTAGAGCGCAAGATGCTCGGACCCGCAGTAGTCCAAAGGACCAGGGATATAATAGATCTAATCAGAGGACGGCTGGTAGTAGCCAAGATGGACATAAGAAGTATGTTGATTTGACACGAAAGGATAAAGAATAGGAAGGAGGGAACCTTGTATTGTTAAAAGTATTCCCTTGAAAAGAATTGATGAGGGTTGGAAGGAAAGGAAAGTTTAAGTCCACAAATTGTTGGACCCTTGGATATATTAAGACGTATTGGGGAGTTAGTATATGAGCTAGCCCTACCCCCAAACATGTAGCAAGTTCATAACGTGATTCCACGTATCAATGTTAAGTAAGTGTAATTCGGATGCCAGACAAATAGGGGCATATGAGTGCATAGACATGCAACCAGACGTAACCTATATGGAGTAACCAGGAAGGGTTATAGATCGAAAAGGAACAAGTGCTTAAGAGAAGAGTTATCAAACTAGTCAGAATTTGATGGTAGAACCACAATGTGGGAAAATTACGTAAGAGTTAGAAAGTGCAATGCTAAGAAAGTATCCGTACTCATTTTCTATCTGATTCCGGGACGGAATCCTTTTAAGGAGGGGAGACTGTAATAACCTCAAAATTTAGAACTTTTTTTTTAACCCTTATGAATAGTGTTTTTGCTGAAATTTCTGCACAAGAAAACTTTTCATGCCACACTAGGTAGGGGTTCTTTTATGGATATTCTGAGATTTTATTGGCACTCTATATGACATACAAGTGTATGTAAAGATCGTCAGAATCCAATTCCGAACACTTTGATTTTTCCCGAAAATCCACTAGATACGGAAAGAATTGAGTATAAGGTAACAGGATAAAAAGGATTTAAATTAAAGGATTATAAGAGAGGATTATAAAAGGAATATAATGTATTGAGAAAGGTTAAGGAAACCTAAGTAATAAGATCCCGGGTATGATCCCTCAAACGATAAACGAAAACGAAAGTTAAGCGAACCGTATAATAGATCAGCGGTCATTAGGCAAACAATTAGGAAGTTAATCAAAGAGGTTAGGGATGATGAGGTCATCCAACCAATAAGAAGAGGGCAAGTAAGGGATGATGACATCACAAAGTGACATAAGCATGACATAGGAGGGAAGGAGGTGTGGATGAATGATAACCACACAAAGTTCAAGGTTATTAAGGTAATTAACCAAAATCTAAACAAAAACAACCAACCAAAAACAAATCAAATCAAAAACAAAAAATCATCTCTTTTTTCCAAGCTTGTTCTCGGCTTTTCCCCATTTTCAAGAAGAAGAATTTCAAAATTCAAGTTCCAAGCTTCCTTAATTGGTAAGATAATTATCTAGTACTCCTTATGCATAGATATAGCTATTCCATGAGTTTAAGCTTCAAATTCCTTCACAATCTCTTCCAATAATTCAAGGAAGAAATGGTGAATAGTAACTTTCAAAGAAATAACTTTAGTTTCTTGAATTTTTATGAAAGTTTAAGGTTATACAAGCAAGGATCAAGGTTCTTTAGGCATTCAAAGCTCTTGTGTTGTGTTAAGAAGCTTCAAGAAGGTATAAACTCCAAACCCTAGCTTTAGTTTTGAGTATTTAGGAATGGTTATGAGTAATATAGTATATGTGAAGCATGAAGCTTGTTTGTTTAGAATTTGGGTTGGAGTGGTAGTGGTATGAATGTTGAATCTTGTTGATTTGTTAAAGGAATTAAGTATAGTTTAAGTTCATGATGAGAATAACATAAATTGGAAGAACTTGAGGTGTTGGGACTGTTGTAGTGTGTTTTGGATGGATGTTGGTTATATGAATGAATTGGGATTGATTGGTGATTGATTTGGATTGGTTTAAATTTGGGAAATCGCATAAACATAGCCGTCGTAATGCCCGATTTACTTTAGACTGTTTTTGTTCTTAACATTAGCACCCGTGAACTCACTGCTAGGTTTTGACCATTGCCATGTTTAGATAGTTCATGTTACGAGCTTCGTTTTGATATGTGGTTCGTTTGATTCCGATATACGGTTTAGGAGAAACGGCCGTTTTAAGTAACGACATTTCGCGAACGAAACATTACCCCTCGCCTTACTTTGAAACATAGGTTAAAGACCTAAAAAAGGGTTAATTGGAGTATGAAACATTTATGTAAAGTGTAATAGGTAGTTGGTAAGACACTCGCGAATAAATCGCCTTAAAACCCTTAATGGTTAATTTATTAAAAATGGTGGAGCCGAGGGTACTCGAGCGACTTAAGTGAATCGTTAAGCGCGAAAGCGTACGTTAGGACTCTAAATGGTTAAAGTCTAGTTTCTTAAGCGACCGGGGTTTAATTCCAACTTATGTTGTTGTTCATAGGTTATCGGACCCACTCTAAGCTTAAGTCTATCCGGGAGCACTCAGGCAAGTTTTCTACCCGTATAACTGTTGTTGTGATGTATATGTGTATATGCATGATCTTGCGATAAATGCATATTTGTTATTAGCAAATTTTTGCGATATATTGTAGCATGTGATATGGTATATATGCATGTTTCATATTCTTGATTTATATATTTTGTTGGTTCAAATGCTTATAGTTGCATAATACCTATGCTAGAGATAAGCGGTATTTGAGTTTACCCTTAGTATAGGGGATCAAAAGGTGAACTTTTTCTAAAACCGGGAGGCGAGGCTCCCGAGTATAATATATATATATATGAATAGTTTTAAAAACTATTAATCGAATAAGGTTTATTCGATAACTTTATATTATTTAATGAATATTACTTGAATATTCATTCGAGGACTTATGACTCACTTTATATTATTTAATGAATATTATTTGAATATTTATTCGAGGACTTATGACTCTGTTTATTATATCTAATGAATATTACTTGAATATTCATTCGGGGACTTATGACTCACTTTATATTATTTAATGAATATTATTTGAATATTCATTCGAGGACTTATGACTCTGTTTATTATATTTAATGAATATTACTTGAATATTCATTCGAGGACTTATGACTCACTGTATATTATTTAATGAATATTATTTGAATATTTATTCGAGGACTTATGACTCTGTTTATTATATTTAATGATTATTAATTGAATATTCATTTGAGGATGTATGACTCACTTTATTTTATTTAATGAATATTATTTATAATATTCATTCGAGGTATTATGACTCCGCTTATTATTTAATAATATTCTTTATTTTATTAAAGAATAATGTTTCAATAATCAAACTTATTTTCGATTATTCAAATAAAGATAGTACTTTCGTATAAGTATATCTTTGGTTATTTAATATCCATTTCAAGTATGAGTTTTAAAACTTCTACTTCGAATATTTTAATAAGGATTATCTTTATGAGAATATTATTTAAATAATAATATTCAGATATTTCTAATATATCGGGACTGATTTATTTTAATAAATCAGCAGTACTCCAAACATTCTTAAAAATGTTTTCAAGTCTTCAAAATGATTTTTAAAGTTAGAGTGGACCCCAAAACTCATTTTTATATTTAAGATCTTCCTTTCAAAGGGGATTTAAATACTCGCTCAAAACCTGGGGGATCCAGCTCTGTGGTGTATTTTACATTCGCAACGTGGTTACTGTTTTGAGAAAACAAGTGAATTGATTACTTACCCAACGTTCGGGAAGTAAGCCCATCTAATTGAGTCGGCATAAGCGACAGGCCGGGGTACGGTCTATCAAAGTGTAAGTGGCTGGGTGGCAGTCCATCAACGCGTAAGAGGCCGGGTGGCGGTCCATCACAAGGTCCTAATGAGGCCAGGGTGATGACCGGTGGGGGATTCATCCATCTACTAGTAGAAAAGGTTACTTATTGGTATCTTTGCCTGATCAGCAAGATATCGGGTTTATGCCAAAATTCTTTCCTTTCCAAATTTATTGAATATTACAACTCTGTTCATACTTTACATGACAGAGGTTTTCAGGAAATGTATGGGAGATATATATGAATATATTTATATATCGGGACTTAATGAAGCATCTCGTTACTTCATTATTTACAATGATATTTCAAGGATTGAATCTATTCAAGTCTTATCTTATAGTCTTATCTGGGTGATGAACTTTTGAAACTGATTATAACTTGAACGGTGGTAGTTCAAGTAGTATTCGGATATAAGTATATTGGAGTATCTTGTAACTTCATCTTTTAAACTTATATCTAGTAAATGATTATCTTGTGCATGTCAAAGATTTTCGGAAAAACGTTGAGACAAGGTTAGATATATGAGATCACCTTGCGGCCCGGGAAGGGGAGAGTGGCCGAGTGGTCAAAAGCGAACAATATTTTTATACAGTTATAAACTGGAACTCTGTGTATATTATTCATGTCAGAGGATTTCAAAGATTTTGAAAAGTATATATGTATATATACTGAATATTTTGCGACTTCATCGCATTAAGATATCAAACTTGGTTCATTTCTTTTGACCAAGACTTTCATGAGTACTATGAGAAGACTCATATATTGTTAATCATTATACATATTATTTTGGTGGGCTTGCTGCTCACCCTTGCTTTCTTCTTTCATCTCACAACAACAGATAGAAAAGATGAACAAGACCAAGCTCCCGATTCGCAAGCGGTTAGAAAACGTTCCGCAGTCTTCTGGAAGCGTTGATGCCGCCGTAGCTGAGGTAGGAGCTACCAATAGGCTAGGTTTTCAACTATTGATGAACCAGACTTATGTTTAATATGAATTGTAATAATGGCAAGGAATATGTAAATTTATTCAGAACTCTTTTAAGGTGTAACGGTTTATAATTGTGGAATATAAGGACTTGTGTTATTTTTGGGTATTCATCTCTGAGACTATAACTTGTGGTGTGTGTGTTTATTGTGGGGTCACAGTACAGAGTAGTTGATTATTTATTATGATTGGGTGTTATTAAGGGAAATGAAACTCGTGACAACCCGGATCCTCGACCCCGGATTTGGGGGTGTTACAATCTGTGTCGACCTGATCTGGCACGAACCTCGCTAACTCAGTAAACTTAGCTTCATATTCAGCGATAGTAAGATCACCCTGTGTCAGGTTCAGGAACTAGATCTCCATTTGGTTCTTCATGTACCTTGGGAAATACTTTACTAGAAACAGCTCTGTAAACCTTTCCCAAGTTATAAACTCACCTCCTTCCAATGCTCGCGTGGATTCCCACCAATAGTTCACCTCACCCTTCAGAAAGTAGCTTGTAAACTTGGTCTTATGTTCAGTTCCTGCTCCGACTAATTTAAAAGCCTTTTCCATCTCCTTGAGCCATGCATTGGCTTCTACGGGATCAATACTTCCCTTGAACTCAGGTGGCTTCACAACTTGAAACTAAAAGTCACTGCAGGTGGTGCTGCTGCTTGCTGCTGCTGTTGCTGTTGCTGTTGTTGCTGCTGTTGTTGCTGCTGCGTTAGATGCAATACCTGTTGTTGCATCAGTCCTAACATCTGAACAATCGCTGGATCTGTACGACCCTCGGTACGATCATCTTCTGAATTATTCCTCCTCTTTGGTGCCATTATTCTGATAAGAAACAAGCAAAATATATAACAATCCTTCAAGCATTGTGTCAAATATGTAGCAATTCTTTAGCATATCAAAATTCTCAAGCATTATCTCTTCTCAAAATATCATAAACTTGCTACCATATTAACACAAGCGACATGATTATCACATAATCCTGCTTATTATCTCGAGAATAATAACACAAAGAAAATTGATGAAAAATTATCCAAACCATTTAAACCCTTGCTCAAAATCTCAAATAAACCAACAAACGGTGGATAGAGTTGCAACATCCCCTTTCAACCTCTTTTTTAACACTTTTTACCATCCTCAAAACCAACAAAACAGCAAAGCAATGACATAAAATCCAAGAGCTAAACACAAAACAGGGAATCTGAACAACTTAACTATACCCCAGCCCAATAACCTAAATTTAACCCTATAAGAGCTAAGCTACACGCGCCTATCTTATGTGATCTTCCTATGACTCACCTATGACAATCCTAAGCCTGTTTCAGTGACCATAACATGTAGCTCTGATACCAACCTGTGATGCCCTCCAAACTCGGGGTCTAGATTTGGGGGTCATTAGCCAATAAATCATGATAACATAATCACAGTGGAATAATACAATAAATATGACCCCTTGCATGCAACTGGATCGATCACAGGTTATAGTATGGAACAGGCACTAATACAAACTAAAAGTTATCACAAACCATAAGTCTAATTAGTTTTACAACTTATTCAAATTTTATTACAAACCTCTAGACTAGCTAAGCATCCCAAACTGTCTACCTAGAAAAACACACTGCACTATCAACAAGCACACAACTTCTGGCCAGACCTGGAACTCAAGCTTGCCCTGGCCTAGCTGAAAGAATCAGGATATGACACAAGTATGAGCGAAAGATATGCTCAGCAAGCAGTATAAAGCTTATGATTTAGAACAACAACAATAATATATCTGATGAACAAAACCAAACCACAATACCTGAACAGTATCAAAAACTGATATATATTTGATAATAAACAATATTTGCATATATATTTTATTTTGGGATTGGAATCCTCGAACGACGGTGTGTTGCCACCGGTGATCAGCCGCGGAGCAACACCGGTATGCCGAAGCATATCCAACTAAACAAAAGGTACCCAAGGCACATATCGGCCTAGCAAGGTGTTACATCCTGTATAATACATAGCTCATGCTGGACCGCCGCCACGGCCTCTTACGCAACCATCCAACCCATAAAAAACAATTTTCCGTCAAAGGAGTCGAATCAAATGACATCCTTAACCACATAACTCCCCATTTCTCATGGTCCAGAGTTATCTTAACAACCAATGGTGAAATAACCAGAATAATTAGTTATTCGCTAATCTCAATTCAAAGCTTCACTGTATAGAGTAATTTGTAGTGAAATGTAAAAACATTTAACTATTCTGAACTTAGAATAGTAGAGAAATTGAAAGAATAAAATTCAGAGTCAATATCACTTGAATGATAAGTGAAGATATAAATACTTGCATAATATGATTCGAAATAAACATCACTTGAATGATAAGTGAAGTTAGGGTACTTTCCTGGTATGCTGAATAACTTCTTACTATTACTCTAGCTTATAGCTGCTGGCTACTATCTCCGTCTAACACTTGACCGCACTCCTTGCTACTCGATTCTATAACCAAAAGGACTATCTTAATTGACAGAACCAAACTCAATCGACGTAACTATACATCTTGACAGCTACCCGATCGTTTTATAACTAGCAGAGCATTTTAAAACTATAAACAGGTAGCATACATATCACATAGCACTTGATCATGGTATTCATATAACACGTAATCACATAATTCATGTAACACATACGTCAGATCATTATGTCTCAGTGCGTTCAGAATTAAAATTAGATCAATATTAGCATTTATTGATTGAATACCAACTCAAACTGATACACAAATCAAATGTCATTGCAATACAAAAGAAATTAGGACTTAAAAGTATTTTTACTGAAAGTGTAATATTTTTCTAACTCTATACGCGTTCGTTTCGTATTAAACGGATGAACGGTTTAATTATTTTGAATAAAATAAGAAATAAATAGAATTAAATCAATTAATAATAATATTAATTGACTATTAAATACCAAAATATAATTTTTAAAAACCTAAAAATAATTTTTAGAAATAATTTTAATTAATTATAAATAATTTACATTTATTTAACTATTTATAAATGAAATTAATTAGATTCATAAATAATTAACTAAAATAATTTATAAATAATTAAATCAAATTAGATTTTTTAAAAAAATAAAGAAAATAATTTTAGGAATTTAAAATAATTAAGTAAATAATTTTTAGGATTTAAAATGATAAGTAATTGATTTTTAGAATAACATAAATGATTTTTAGAAATTGGAAAATTGAATTTTGATTTAAAATTAAAACAGAAATGCAAAAAACAGAAATTTAGAACAGCCAAAGCAAGAAAACAGATCAAAGGGCGGTGGGGAATGGCCGGAGGGACCGCCGGAGTTGACGAACACGTCGCCGAAAACTGGGTTTTCCAGAATCCGGCCGACGTCCGGCAAAACTCCGGTGACCCCAACACCCTCAAATCGAGCTGTTTTTTATTCGATTTCAACATCAAACCATTCCATACAAACCCAGCTATGTGTTTCTGCAGTCAACCTCCATCCCAAATTTCTCAATCGCCATCTCCGGCAAAGAATAGTCCCACGTCCGACAACCCAATCATAAAACTCCGATTTCGACCGAACCACCACCAAAAAGTACGTTACTAGCGTCAAAATAAAGCTGGGATCATTTGTAAACTAACTATATCATCAACTACTAACCCAAATTCAAGAACAATCAGAAAAATTGAATCAAAAAACCCAAAACTTAAGAACACGGTTTCAACAATCCGGGACTAAAACGATGCAACCAAATACATAAATCGATCATAAACATCATTCTAAAGCTACTGGTAACATCCAAATTAACCAAAAATCATCACAAATCAAAAACGATTTCAAGAACAAAAATATAAAAATTGATTTTAATCATCAGCTCACCTCAGTTTGTGATTTTGGTACCAAAAGATCTGTCTCTTCGAGAGGATTGGAGTGATTACAAGAGCGTTAACAGAGGTTCAGTAAATCTCTCAAAATCAAGGGATTTGTGTCGAGAACAAGATTATACCCCCAAAACTGTTCTTAAATTTCTGAAAATAATGAAAAAAACAAATATATCTACTAGTATTTATATTTTTACAGAAATTATACCCCAAAATAAATTAAGGGTATTTTTATTCCTAAATTACAATAATTAAGCCCCAAAATAATAATTACGGGGAATAATTTAAAAAATAATTAAATACAAAGTTAATGTCAAAATTTCCCAAAACATTCGAATAATTCAAAAATGCAGAAATACTAGGTATTTGCAATACGAAATTTTTTATAAAAATAGAAACACAGATTTTGTGGGGTTTAATGTCCCGATGGGGTCTCGGTTTGATGATTTTTGGAAAATAAAGCGATACTTAAATTAATAGAAAAACCCGAATACACTTAAAATACATTCCATTGCACATAAACGAGATAAACCAGGTACATTAATAAAGACATAATTAAATATGGGTCCAAATTACAGACTGATTCATATATTTGCAGTTTAAACATATATTAATCAATCGAAAAAAAAATTCTTGGCCGCACAGAAACACACATAACAACTGTAACATCTAATATCATGGCAATAATCACTTTAAATTTATAAAACACATAATATTTATTTATTTAACATATAATATTCACATAATTTTTCTCGGATATTACATCCTTCCCCCCTTAACAGGATTCTGTCCTCAGAATCAGCCTAGGAAAACAAGTGAGGATACTTGGATCGCATTTCGCTTTCCAAGTCCCATGTCAACTCCTCAACCTTGGGATTCCTCCACAAGACTCGCACTAAAGACACAGACTTATTCCTAAGCACTCTTTCTTTCTTATCTAAAATATGCACTGGTCGCTCTACAAAAGACAAGTCTAGCTGAATCTCGATTGGCTCGTATTCTATCACATGATTCGAATCAGGTAAATAACGCTTTAACATCGACACATGGAACACATTGTGAATATGATACATATGAGATGGTAATGCTAACTCATAAGCAACCTTTCCCATACGCCTCAAAATCTCAAAAGGGCCAACATAACGCGGACTCAGCTTTCCTTTCTTCCCGAATCTTGATAAACCTTTCCAAGGTGAAACTTTTATTAGATATATTTGATAATGTCATGTCTAATATGATTTGTGTTTAGTTTTCAGATCTTACTTGAACAGGACAAATCAGTACTTAACTGGATATCAGCACTTATACTAAAGTCAGAACTTAAGGTATCAGAACTTAAGGTTCAGGAGATATTTATCAGGAGATAATATCAGGACTTAAGGAGACTTTCAGATAAGGAAGGCGGCTGATTGAAAGGAAAGAAGATCAAGACAAACGCAAGAAGAGATATGCATGAAGAAGGAATTCTATGAAGAATAGAATACTTGGAAGAAAAGATATCTGATTGATATATTTTAGGAAGCAGAATTATATTCCATATTAATTAGCGATTATCTTGTAACTATGTAGTATATAAACACAGACATAGGGTTTACACTATATGTGTTATCATAATCGAGAATAATATTCATTGTAACCCTAGCAGCTCTCGTGATATTTTGTTCATCACTGAGAGAGGACAGTTCCACATTGTAACAGAGTTTAGTAAAGTTTGTTTTCTGTTACTTGTGTTCTTTGAATTCGATTTGATTGTGATATACAATGTATTCAACCCCCCTTCTACAGTGTGTGTGACCTAACAAGTGGTATCAGAGCCTATCAGTTAACACACAAACAGTTTAAGATCCAAAAACAATCATGTCTGAAGCAGACCAACCAAGCCCAACAAAACTGAAGAACCTCCAAAGACTCAAATCCATAGTCGATATGAGGCTATCAGAGTTCCCATACTGAAACCATCTGATTCCCCCATATGGAAGGTGATGATGACTATATTTCTGGAAGCTACAGATCCAGAATATCTTGACAGAATCAATGAAGGACCTCATAAACCAACCAAACTCGCTGTTGTAGTTGCAGGTGAAGCAGCAAAGTCTGTACCAAAGGAGAAGAGTGATTACACTGCTGAAGATATCGCATCAATTGTTAAGGATGCTAAGGTACGACACTTGCTGCATAGTGCCATTGATAATGTAATGTCAAACAGGGTAATTAACTGCAAGACTGCAAAGGAGATATGGGATGCCAGGGAACAGATTTGATTAAGAAGAACATGAAGACTATACTCACTCAAGAATATGAACCCTTTGACTCAAAGCCTAATGAGTCATTGACTGATTTATATGACATATTTGTCAAACTCTTGAATGATTTGTCACTAGTTGATAAGGAGTATGATCTTGAAGATTCAAATCTTAAATTCCTGTTAGCTCTTCCTGAAAGTTGGGATTTGAAGGCCACAATTATAAGAGACAACTATAATCTTGAAGAAACAACTCTTGATGAAATTTATGGGATGCGCAAGACTTATGAACTTGAGATGGAACAAAGAAGCAAGAGGAAAGGAGGAAAGTCAAGGACAGTTGCTCTTAAGGGTGAGGAAGAATCCCCCAAAGCAGCTACCTCAAGGAAAGGCAAGGGAAAAGCGCTCTTCATAAAGTTTGATACTGAGTCATCAAGTTCTGATAGTGATGATGACTCAGAAACTGAAAGCTTGCCTGAGATGGATGCTGATGAAGAGATGATGAAGCTGTGTGCTCTTATGATGAAAGGAATCACAAGGATTGCATACAAAAAATTCAGGAAGGGAAAGAAGTTTTCCAGGAAAGGTGCAATTTCTGATAAGAAGAGTTTCAGAAAATCTGAAGGCAAAGGAGGAAAGTCTGACAGAGGAGATTACACAAATGTCAAATGCTACAACTGTGGTGAGAAAGGCCACATATCTCCTGATTGCAAGAAAGTGAAGAGTGACAAAGGCAAGGCTCTTGTCACAAATAAGAAAAGCTGGACAAACACTTCAGATTCTGAAAGTGAGGAGAACTATGCCTTGATGGCAAATGCTGATAGCAGTTCTGAAGCTGCTGAGTTAAAGGTACCTCAAACTACTTATGCCTTTCATACTGATGACATTAATGAGTTGAAAAGATATCTTAAAACCATGTTCATTAGTTATAGAGATCAAACTTTAACATGTGAAAGATTAAATTATGAAAATCTTGTTTGTCAAGACTTCAGAATAATCCAAGTTATCCTCAATTTTTCTAGAACAAAGACTAACTCTGGCTATACACCTCAGAATTTGTTAAGTCGTGGAAACTGGAAAGAGGGCTTAGGTTATGGAGATGATAAGAATGATAAGGGAACTGTAAAAATTAAGCCTATAGTTGTTAAACAAAAGCCAAAGGTAAAATCTGTTAAGTTTGTAGCTATAAAGTCTGATACTGAGAAATCAGAAGTTAAAGAGGAATTAACTTTTGACGAACTAAAACAGGAAAAGCCAACTGAAGTTAACGTAGACTTAATGACAAAGAAGCAGCTTAAGCATAAGCTGAAAGATGTTAAAAATGTAAACAAGGTAAAGTCTCCTAGGAAAAATAGGAATGGAAAGGAAGGTGTGAATAAAAGCAATGATTATAAGCCTGTTCCTAATGTTCCTAGAAAAACATGTCATAATTGTGGAAGTTCTAACCATCTGGCTTCTTTTTGAAGGAAGAATAAAAACATAAACTCCTTACCCTCAAAGTCAGGAGTTAAGAGTCAGTCTGTTAGATATAGGCCACAAAATCCTTGTTTTCATTATGGTAGTTTATGGCATTCCATTTATACTTGTAAGGAATATCATAGTTTGTACTATGATTATTATCAAATAAAACCTTCTTTAAAGAAAGTTAGCATTGTTCCTTCTAGTGTAAGTTCTGATATAAAGTCTGATAGTGTAAATGCTGATAAGAAAAATGTTAACATAAACTCTGATGCTAAATCCGTTGTAAATATTAACAAACTTAATAAGGCCAAAGGATCCAAGCAAGTCTGGGTCCTTAAAACTAATCATTAGTGGTCTTTGTGATTGCAGGGCAATAGGAAAAACATCCTAGTTCTGGACAGTGGATGCTCAGGACATATGACTGGAAATAAAGCCCTTCTATCAGACTTTGTGGAGAAAGCTGGCCCAAGTGTTTCTTATGGAGATGGCAACATTGGAAAAACACTGGGATATGGCAATATCAACCTTGGGAATGTTATCATTAAAGAAATAGCTCTGGTCTTAGGACTTAAACACAATCTGCTGAGTGTTAGTCAAATCTGTGACAGAGGTTATCATGTGGATTTCTTTGAAGAACACTGTGAAGTTGTAAGCAAATCTACAGGAAAAGTTGTTCTGAAAGGATACAGGCATGGTAACATTTATGAAGCCAAGCTTTCAACAAGTACTGATGGTTCTGCAATCTGTCTGTTGAGTAGAGCATCAATTGAAGAAAGCTGGAATTGGCACAAAAAACTCTCTCATTTAAATTTCAATAATATAAATGAACTTGTCAAGAAAGATCTTGTGAGAGGACTGCCAAAGTCAGTATTTGCTCCTGATGGCCTTTATGATTCATGTCAGAAGGCTAAGCAAAGAAAATATTCATTCAAGAGCAAGACTGAATCATCAATTCCTGAGCCTTATCACTTACTACATGTAGATCTATTTGGTCTAGTGAATGTCATGTCTACTGCAAAGAATAAATATGCTATGGTCATAGTGGATGAGTTCACCAGATACACATGGGTGTATTTCTTGCACACAAAAAGTGAAAATTTATCTATCTTGATTGATCATGTCAAGCAATTGGATAAATTGGTCAAAGATTCTGTTAAGATCATAAGAAGTGATAATGGCACTGAGTTCAAGAATTTGATCATGAAAGAGTTCTGCAAAGACCATAAAATCAAGCAGGAATTTTCTACTCCTGGAACTCCACAACAAAATGGAGTTGTTGAAAGAAAGAATAGAACTCTTATTGAAGTTGCACGAACAATGCTTGATGAAGCAAAGCTACCAACCTATTTTTGGGCTGAAGCTGTGCAGACTGCTTGTTTTACTCAGAATGCTACACTCATTAACAAGCATGGAAAGACACCATATGAGATGCTGAAGAAAAAGAAGCCAAATCTGAAGTATTTTCATGTATTTGGATGCAAGTGTTTTGTTCTTAAGACTCATCCTGAACAGCTATCCAAATTTGATCTAAAAGCTGATGAAGGAATTTTTGTTGGATATCCACTTTCCACAAAAGCCTTCAGAGTCTACAATTTAAGAACAAGGGTTGTCATGGAATCTATCAATGTCTCTTTTGATGATAAGAAGATTACTGGACTTGAAGATTTCAATGATCATGATCAGCTGAGATTTGAAAATGAAGATTTAAATTTTGGTACTGAAAATCCTGACAGTCTAAATCATGATACTGCAAACTCTGGTTGATTAAACTCTGATGTTATTGAAACTGTGGTGACTACGCCAAAGGAAGATGCACCTGTGCAGGGGGAGCATACTGAAGATACAACCACATCTTAAGAAGCATCAGAACCTACAATTGGCTCTTCAAGTTCTGATGAGCCAAGTTCTGATAATTCTGGAAACTCAAATTCTGAAGGATCCAACTCAGAGAGCATAATTTCAGGGGGAGAATCAGAAAATGTTGATGAAGACAGCATGGATCATGGGGGAGCATCCAGTTCTAGAGAAAATCTTCCATCTGCAAGGAAGTGGACTAAATCATATACACCTGATTTAATAATTGAAAATCTTCCTTGATGCAGGTGTCAGAATTAGAACAGCTACTTCAAGTGAATGTCTCTATAATTCTTTTCTTTCTCAGACTGAACCAAAAAAAGTGGAAGAAGCTCTTCAAGATGCTGATTGGGTGCAAGCAATGTAGGAAGAGTTAAATGAATTTGAAAGAAATAAAGTCTGGACCCTAGTGCTAAGACCAAATAACAGATCTGTTGTAGGTACAAAGTGGGTGTTCAGAAAAAAAACTGATAGGGATGGCATAATAACAAGGAATAAAGCAAGGCTGGTTGCAAAAGGATATTCTCAACATGAGGGAATTGATTATGATGAAATATTTGCACCAGTTGCTAGATTGGAAGCCATAAGGATATTTTTGGCTTATGCTGCTCACAAAAAGTTTACAGTCTTTCAAATGGATGTGAAAAGTGCTTTTCTCAATGGAGAATTGTAAGTGGAAGTCTATGTTCAATAACCTCCAGGCTTTGTAGATTCCAAATTTCCAAATCATGTCTACAGGCTTAATAAAGCACTTTATGGCCTTAAGCAAGCTCCAAGAGCATGGTATGAGACTTTAGCATAGTTTCATCTGGAAAGTGGATTTAACAGAGGAACTATTGACAAAACTCTGTTCTACCTCAATCATGGAAAGGACTTACTTTTGGTGCAGATATATGTTGATGATATCATTTTTGGTTCTACAAATGACAGACTTTGCAAGAAGTTTGCCAAAATGATGCAGTCAAGATATCAAATGAGTATGATGGGGGAACTTAGCTATTTTCTGGGCCTTCAAGTCAAGCAGAATGAAGAAGGCACTTTTATTTGTCAATCTAAGTACACCAGAAATTTTCTGAAGAAATTTGGAATGCAAGATTGTTCAAGTGCATCCACTCCCATGGCCACTGCAACAAAATTGGATAAGGATACTGGTATATCAGTAGATATTACTGATTACAGAGGTATGATTGGTTCACTACTCTATCTAACTGCTAGTAGACCTGATATCATGTATGCTACCTGTCTTTGTGCAAGATTTCAAGCAGATCCAAGATAACCTCACTTAACAGCTGTGAAAAGAATTTTCAAGTATCTTAAGGGAACAGCTGATATGGGATTGTGGTATCCTAGAGAATCAGACTTTAAGCTAATAGGTTACTCAGATGCAGATTTTGCAGGATGCAAAATTGATAGGAAAAGCACAAGTGAAAGCTGCCAATTTCTTGGAGGCAGATTAGTTTCTTGGTTTAGAAAGAAACAAAAGTCAATTTCCACATCAACTGCAGAAGCAGAGTACATTGTTGCAGGAAGCTGTTGTGCACAGATTCTTTGGATGAAGAATCAGTTACTGGATTATGGGTTAACATATTTTAAAATCCCTATTTACTGTGATAATCAAAGTGCTATTGCTATGATAGGTAATCCAGTTCAACACTCAATGACAAAGCACATCAGCATTAGGTGCCACTTCATAAGGGAACATGTGGATGAAGGTACGGTGGAATTGCACTTTATTCCAACAGATCAACAACTAGCAGATATCTTCACAAAACTACTGTGTGAAGCTACTTTTACAAGATTGGTAAATGAACTTGGAATGGTTTCAGGTTCTTTCTCTAAGTCTGCTTAGTTTATGATTCTGTTTCATCAGACTTTATGATCAGTATTTACAGATATTACTATCTCTGTGTATTATGTGCTTAATTGAAAATTGCTTAAGTACTGATTATTGTCTGATGTGAATTTCTAAACTCTGATAGTGAGATGAATGTTTATGTGACTATTCAATCCAATGAGGGTAACTGTGCTAAATGTTGATTGTTATGGATAAAAAACTAAGTTTATTATTTACTGTATTTATTACTAAGATTCGGGAGCTCAAGGCCTTTAATGGCTGCTCTCGTGTTTCGTGGCTCGACCTGCCTTTACGAGATGCCTACGTATCTCTGTGAATTAGAGAATCAAGCCAAAAAACATAGTTCTGATCTGTGGGGTGAGGCCCCTTATATAGATATTGGGAGTCCTTGAATTGGACTTGGTATAGGAGACTTGGTGGGCAAGTCTCATAATTAGAATGGACTTTGGAGTCCTAGATAGTAGGAAACTGATTCCTTATCCTTTTAGTTCCCCTTGAGGCTAATCTCTAAGGATTTATATCCTTATCGGGACTCTTCTCAACATCTGATTTTTCCCTTATTAATTAATTACGAAATTAATTAATAATCAGGGCTTTTGGGCCTTTTTTTATTCCATCAGGCCTGATCTGGTCCGTCAGGCTTAACCTTTCTGGTCTGAGTATCATATATCTTTTTATTGGGCCTAGCAGCCCACAGCTTGTACAATTAATGCAGTATTTAATTATACAATCATAATTTATTTATCCCCATCATTTGCCCCCCAACTTTTAGGAAACATTGATTAGGTTTCGCAGAAGTTAAGTCTATTCGTTCCCTTATAGGGTTTCATTTTTCCGTAAAGTGTGGAGCGACCTACACATTTACAATGAATTTTTCCTTTTATTCAGGAATTATCTTAATTTCCAGGAATTTTTCCCTTATTTCCGGGATTTTTCCCTAATTTTCTGGATTTTCCCTAATTTTCTAGGATTTTCCCTAATTTTATGGATTTTCCCTAATTTTCGGGGATTTTCCCCTAATTTTCTGGGATTTTCCCTAATTTTCTGGGATTTTCCCTAATTTTCTGGGATTTTTCCCTAATTTTCTGGGATTTTCCCTAATTTTCTGGATTTTTCAGATTTCCAGCCCTTTTTCGACCAGGATCCTAGTCGAAATTTCGACCTGGATCCTAGTCGAAAATAGGGGTCAGCCTTGCCATCCTGGTCGAAGGAATTCGACTAGGATCCACGACCTGGAATTCGACCAGGATCCTAGTCGAAATTTCGACCTGGATCTAGGACCTGGAATTCGACCAGGATCCTAGTCGAAAATTCGACCTGGATCTAGGTCGAAAATTCCACCTTTTTTAGCTTCTTGTCATGAGCCTATCGATTAGGATTTCGACTAGGATTCTAGTCGATATTTCGACTTGAATCCTGTTCGAAGATTCTTTGGTTTTCTTGCTTCCTGGTCGAAGGATTTCGACTAGGATCCACGACCTGAAATTCGACCAGGATCCTAGTCGAACTTCGACCTGGGTTTTTAACCCCCATTTTTTGAAAGATGCTTGGTTTATTCGATCTCATTCCTGGTCGAAGCTTCGACCTCAATTCAGTCCCGTTATTCCAGCTATTTTCGGGTGTCTGCTCGAAAGATTTCGGGCAGGATTCACGACCTGGAATTCGACCTGGATTCTGGTCTTTTTACCCGTTATTTTCGGGTGTCTGCTCGAAAGATTTCGGGCAGGATTCACGACCTGGAATTCGACCTGGTTCCTGGTCTTCCACTAGCCTTCTTTATTTAGCTTTAATTTAGGGTATTGTATTTTCTAAATCCTAATTGGATTTGGGCCTGGCCTTTTTTGTTGGGCCTTATTAAATTTTACTGAGCCTCTATTATTGGGCTTTTTCAAATCTTATTGGGCCTCTTTTATTGGGCCTTTTCAAATCTTATTGGGCCTCTTTTATTGGGCCTTTTCAAATCTTATTGGGCCTCTTTTATTGGGCCTTTTCAAATCTTATTGGGCCTCTTTTATTGGGCCTTTTCAAATCTTATTGGGCCTCTTTTATTGATCTGGGCTTAATACACCCTGTTTAGAATGCTCTAGAATTCCTAGGAATATTCTGGAATATTCTTTTTTCTGGGCTTTTTCCTATGGGCTTTTGTTCTCAATGGGCTTTTCGTCCCTTCAACTTCCTTTTCCTCTTATATAAAGGAATGAGGAAAGGCTATTACTCCTCACTTTCTCATTTCTTAGTTTTCTTCTTTATCTTCCTGCTAAGATTCTCAGAGGAATAACAGCAAGTCGGAGCTCAAAGCCTTTTTCAGGAGCGCTTCTTCAGGTAAGATTCCTCCCTTTGCCTTTCGTGTCTATTTTTCCATTGTGTGCCATTTTAAGATAGCCTATTTACATGCCCCTTACTTTTTTCAGATGGCTGACAAAAGAATGACTCGCTTGGCCAAGATGAACGTGGCTAGAAAGTCCAACGATTTTCCTATTCGATCGAGGTATACTTCCTTAATCGACATGATCAACACTCGAGGGGACGAGTATCCGTCTGATGCGCATCTGGACGCGCACGATCATATTAGTGCTTTACGGGATCCCAAGGAGCTGGAAAAGTTGAGCAGTTGCTTCAAAATCAAGGAGCCTTTTAAGCTGGTTCTTGCGGGTCCGGCCGACAGGGCCTGTCAGTGGAAGAAGGACGCGCTATGCGTCTATAGGGACACTCTAAGGGCAGGTATTAGACTCCCTTTTCATCCATTCATTCCTTTGCTACTGGCTGATGTGGGCATCAGCCCTTGCCAACTTCCCCCTAATTCCTGGAGGTTGATTCTGTGCTATCTGTCGCAATGCGCCAAGCACAACGTCCCCACATCTGTTGCTGTCTTCAGGAAGATTTTTCAGTTCAAAAACAGTCCTGATAAAAGTCCGGGTTGGGTTTCTATCAACCAGCGCCCCACTATCCCCCATATCGTGAATGGGAAGTCCATCCCTGACAACAACTTGGGGTGGAAGAAAGATTTTTTGTTTGTTATTTGGGAAGGTGGAGATTGGGGCTCCCTGTTTCGATCATCCTTTGGGCTGGCCGTGGACGGGAGCCCAAATGACATAACTTTGTCTGAGGAGGAGGCTAGAGGTTTCAACCTCCTTACGCAAGACAACGGTACTTCCCATTCTTGGGACCTTATCCGGGAGACCGTCCTGGTAGAACGCGGCCTTTCGCCCGTTAATAAGAAAAGTAAGTTCCCTTTCTTACTTCCTTTATTTCCTGCACTTTTATTTCATTGGTTTTCAACTAACTTTGTTTGTTGCAGTGGCTGAGAAGATTGAGGAGGCTACCAAGCTGAAGGACCTGGAGACAACCAGGATAAAGAGGGCCGGGAAGATCTTTAAAGACCCTCGACTGGGCGACCGCTTCCCCGAGTTCCTTCTTCAGGCAACGGAGCCAGATGAGGAAGGCCCCAGCCAAGTTCTGCGCACCAAGCAGAGGCCAGGGGCCTATTTTCAACCTGCTTGGGGGATCCGGGGCAAGGACTCAATTGTGGGCAGCACGGCGCTGTCCAAGGAATGGTCTAAGCATTCCATCTCCCCGGTGGATTATCAAGATTTTGTCCTTCAACAGGACTTAGAGGGGAATGAGCTATTTGGAGCCCAGGCTCTGGCGATGGTACGTCCTTTACTTATGCCCTTCGTACTTATCTTTCCATGTTTCTTTTCTAAACTTTCGCTGTTTCTCTTGCAGGCTAACGCCCATTTCCAAGGGGCAATTCACCAAGCTAAGGCTTGGAAGGTTGGCTTGGAAGATGCCAACAAGAAGTTGGAGGAGGCCAACCAAAAAATAGAGGCCCTTGAAGCTCAACTGGCCTCTTCCACTTCTGACCTGGAGACGGCCCGGGCCGAAAATGTCTTTCTGAAGGCGCAGAAGGACATAGCCTTTAATGGCTGGATGGACACCCAAGAATTCAAGGACTTGATGGTGGAGCATGATGCCCTTCTTCACCCAGTTAGCTATAAAGAGGGCTGGGATGCTGCTGTGAAGGCCATCCAGGATGAGTTTCCAGAGGTCCTTGAGCAGTCCTCCTTTCCTTGCCCTGTGCGGGTTCCAGAGCTTGGAGGTGTTACTGAGAAGCTTGCTGTTATGATCAAGGACGGAGAGGAGGAAGATTTTTCCGAGGAGGAGTTTGAGCCTGTCGCTAAGAAGGCCAGGGTGGAAGAGCCTCCAAAAGCAGCGCCTCAACAGCCAGCATCTCCTGCAGAGGCAACTTCTACAGGGACTTCGGAGGGGACAACCGAGATGTCCGAAGAAACAACTGAGACTTCCGAGGAGACTTCAGATAGTGGTTCTGAGGAATCTCAGCCTTCCAAGGCCTAACTTTTTGTATATCTTCTTTTTGAACTTTATTCATATCTAAACTTGTTACCCTTCGGGGTTATATTTCATATGTTGCTTTTCTTGCCTCTTTTTGTTTTAACTTTACAATCTTAATACGCATTTGAACTTTAAACATCCTTAGATAGAAATAATTTCAAACTCTTTAATATGAAGTCTGGTTTTCCAAAACCTTACACAGCATGGGTTCGACCCTAATCAACAATAACTAGACAATGTAAATTCTACTGGAATATAAAATCCTATGCAAGCAAAGCTTCAAGGTGCTTTTAAACCTACTTGTCACAATGACAAGTGAGAATCGTACTTCACCGATCTTACACGTAGTAAACCTTCAGGTTTTGTGCGTGCCAGGTCCTCGGGACTTCAAAACCTTCCATAGTTTCCAGCTTGTAGGTTCCTCTACCCTGAACGCTCTTGACTCTGTACGGCCCTTCCCAATTCGGGGCAAGCTTTCCTTTCTGTCCGACACCAGAAGCCTCTATTTTTCTCAAGACTAGATCACCTTGTTTGAAAAATCTCTCTTTATCCCTTAGGTTGTAATAGAATGAAGCCTTTTTCTGATATTCTACTATCTTTGCATGTGCCTCATCTCGCACTTCATCAATTAGATCCAGGGCTAACCTCTGCCCTTCCTCATTTTCTACAGCATTGAAAGCTTGAATCCTTGGAGAGGAATGTGATACCTCCACGGGAACTACTACTTCTGCCCCATATGCCAACATGAAAGGAGTTGCTCCTGTCGTGACTCTATAGGTAGTCCTATAGGCCCATAATATGGGAAGTATCTCATCCACCCAATTATTTCTTGACTTCTCAATCCTTTTCTTTAGTCCATCCAGGATTATCCGATTTGCTACCTCTGCTTGCCTATTGGCTTGCGGGTGAGCCACAGAGGTGAATCGTAACTCAATTTCATTTTCTTCACAATACTTCTTGAATTCCTCATTGTTGAATTGTGTTCCATTGTTAGTGACGAGGATACGGGGAATTCCATATCGGCACATAATGTTTTCCCATAGGAATTGTGCAACCTGCTTAGTTGTGATTTTGGCCAAGGGTTTGGCTTCGATCCACTTGGTGAAATAATCAATGGCTACAATCAGAAATTTCCTTTGTGCCGTGGCCATAGGAAAAGGTCCTAGAATATCCATCCCCCACATAGCAAAGGGAATAGGCGAGTTGATAGAGGTCAGCATCTCGGGGGGTTGTCTAACAACTGGTGCATGCTTCTGACAGCGATCACACTTCTTTACATATTCTTTGGCATCGGTCATCATTTCTGGCCAATAAAAGCCTAAACGGGTTATCTTATGAGCTAAGGCCCTGCCCCCCAAGTGTTGCCCACAAATACCTTCATGCACTTCCTCAAGAGCTAAGCGTGCCTCATCGGGCCTGAGACACCTCAGGTAAGGAACCACGAAAAATCTTTTATACAGAATCCCATCTATCAAAGAGTACCTTAGTGCTCGAATAGTTAACTTTCGTGCTTCAGTTGCATCGCTTGGCAACCAACCGGTTTGAATGTGAGCCTTAATGGGATCGATCCATGACGTCCCCAGACCTATGGGAGCCACAAGCTTAACATCTATGCTTCGTGTCTTCAAAACACGGAAGTATACACTTCCTGAACTTTCTTCTATCTCAGATGAAGCAAACTTTGATAGCGCATCTGCCTTAACATTTTCTTCCCTTGGAATGTGTTCAACATGGCATTCATTAAATTGGGTCATCACAGCCCTTACTAGGCGGACATACTTAGCCATTGTATCATCCCTTGCCTCAAATTCTCCCCTTACCTGGGATATGATCAGCTTCGAGTCTCCACGGACCTTTAAGTTTTTGACTCTAAGTGTCCCAGCTAGACCAAGGCCAGCTATCAGGGCTTCATATTCTGCCTCATTATTTGTGGTTGGGAAGTCTAGCTTCATAGCATACTCAATTAAGAACCCATCAGGACTTTGCAAAACCAATCCTGCTCCACTGGAGTTTGTTTTTGATGCTCCATCAAAATAGAGAACCCAAAACTCTTTATCATCCTTCTCCTTGCTTTCATTATCGTCCTTTTTTTTGCTTTCATTATCGACTCCCTTGTCTTGAGGTATGGCATCTTCCTGCCCCCCGATTTCTTGGTTGGGTATGGTACATTCCACCACGAAGTCAACTAGTGCCTGGGCTTTTATGGCCGTACGTGGCTTATACTTGAGATCGAACTCTCCCAACTCTATTGCCCACTTAATCAATCTCCCACTTGCCTTGGGACTGTGAATGATATTTCTCAGTGGCTGATTTGTTAACACCTCAATCCGATGAGCCTGAAAGTAAGGACGCAGTTTTCTTGAAGCCATTACCAAGGCTAGAGCGAATTTTTCAATAGTTGAATAATTCAACTCAGCACCATGCAAAATTTTGCTGACATAGTATACGGGTTTCTGGACTTTCAGTTCCTCCTTAACCAACACCGCGCTCAAGGCGCTCTCTGAAACAGCCAAGTACAAGAATAAAACTTCATTCAGAACTGGCTTGGCCAACAACGGGGCCTGGGCCATATACTTTTTTAACTCTTCAAATGCCTTCTGGTTTTCCTCACTCCATACAAAGTCTTTGATGTTCTTTAGTGACTTAAAAAATGACAAGCACTTGTCTCCTGACTTGGAGATGAATCGCCCTAGCGCAGCAACCCTTCCTGTGAGCTTCTGAACATCCTTGACAGTTTTTGGGGGTTCCATGTCCAGGATTGCCTTTATTTTATCGGGGTTAGCCTCAATTCCCCTCTTTGAGACCATCAATCCCAATAATTTTCCAGATCCTACTCCGAAAGCACACTTCGTAGGATTCAACATCATCTTGTGGTACCTCAGGACCTCAAAAGCTTCCCTCAAATGGGTTATATGATCAGTCTTTACTAGACTCTTGACTAACATGTCATCAACATAGACTTCCATAGTCTTACCAATAAGATCCTTAAAAATTTTGTTTACCAACCTTTGATATGTGGCTCCTGCATTCTTGAGACCGAACGCCATAACAAGATAACAATAAACACCAAAGTCAGTGATAAATGATACCTTTGGAATGTCATCCTTATGCATTTTGATTTGGTTGTATCCGCTAAATCCATCCATGAAACTCAGCATCTCATGTCCAGCAGTGGCATCAATCAAAGTATCAATTCTTGGCAGTGGAAAATAGTCTTTGGGGCATGCATCATTCAGATCAGTGAAGTCTATACACATCCTCCACTTTCCATTAGCCTTCTTCACCATTACAGGGTTGGCTAACCACTCCGGAAATTGGATCTCCTCAATGAAACCAGCCTCTAAGAGCTTTTCTACTTCCTGTTTTATAGCCTCTTGTCTTTCCGGGGCAAAATTTCTTTTCTTTTGTTTCACCGTCTTCCGGCTTGGATCCACGTTTAGCTTGTGAATAATCAGCTCCGGGTCTATGCCTGGCATATCAGCTGCTGACCATGCAAAGACATCACTATTTTCTTGCAAAAATTCCATCAACTTCCCTCTAAGGGGCTATTTTAATGTGGCTCCAATGAAAGTCATTCTTTCAGACTTCTCGGGGTCTAAAGGAATAGAAACCAAGTCTTCTGCAGGCTTTCCTCTCTTCTCATCATTTTCTCGTACATCCATATCTTCAATAGGAAGAACCTGCCCCCCGGCTCCATCTGCCCTCAAAGAGGCCACATAACAACTTCTAGCCATTTTTTGATCTCCTCTCTCTTCTCCAATCCCGTTTCGGGTGGGAAACTTCATGACTGAATGGTAGGAAGAGGGGACTGCCTTGAAGGCATGTATCCCTGTTCTCCCCATGATAGCATTATAAGTTGAACTAGCCTTTACCACCACGAAATCCAGCATCTGTGTTGCTTGCCTTGGTTCCGTACCTATGGTGGTTGGCAATTTGATTATCCCTTCCACAGGACGTTCTACTCCAGCAAATCCATATATCGGCATGTCGGTTGGTGTCAACTGGGAGTCGTTATACCCCATTCTTAGAAAGGTGTCGTGGAGCAAGATATCCACAGAAGCACCATTATCCACAAGGACCCTCTTATCCGGGCTATTTCCTATTATCGGTGTTATGACCAGCGGGTCGTCATGGGGAAACTTCACACCCTCTAGGTCGGAATCATCAAAAGCCAATGTTACTTCTGTCCTGGCCCTCTTCGGGGCTTCTCCAACAATATGCATAACCTCCCTAGTATATGCCTTTCTGGAATTTTTGGACAATCCAGCAGCAGTTGGACCTCCAAAGATCGTGTTTATCACTAGCCCTCGAGGGCGTCGTGGTCCTCCAAAAATTGCATTTATAACCGGCCCTCTAGGTTGGGGATTCCGCCCCTGATCGTCTTGGTCCCTCCTACGATCTTCAAAGTTCTTCCTTCCATTATTATTTCTGTCCCCTCCATCTCCAGTATATTTGTTCAATCTTCCTTTTCGAATCAAAAACTCAATTTCATCTTTCAATTGCCTACACTCATCGGTGTCATGGCCAACATCTTTGTGAAACCTGCAATACTTGCCCTTATCTAGCTTGGCGGGATCAGCCTTCAAGGGCTTAGGCCAGCGAATATCTCTGTCTTTCTCAATCTCCATCAAAATCTGACTTCTGGGAGCATTCAGCTTAGCGTATTCAGTGAACTTTTGCCCAGGTCCTCCCTTCTTGGGGGTTGAATCAGGGTTTTGTTCGGTTCTAGGATATTTTTCCTTTGCAATATATTCTAAATCAGCTTTCCGCTTTTTGCCTCCAGTGGGCTCATTACTTACTACGGTCTTCCTCATACTTTCTTCAACCTTGATATACTTCCCTGCCCTCTCTTGGAGCTGCAACATGCTCTCAGGGGGTCGTTTGGCCAAAGACATCTTGAAAAGCTCATCCCTAGTTCCTTGTTGCAGTGCTATCATGGCTACCTTATCATCAAGGTCTGGGACTTTTAAAGCCTCCTTTGTAAAATGATTCAGGTAATCTCTCAAGGATTCCTTAGCTCCCTGCACAAGACTCATAAGAGATGCTGAACTTTTCTCATGGACTCTTCCACTGATGAATTGCTTAATAAAAGCCTGACTTAATTCTCTGAACGATCCAATAGAATTTGGGGGCAGGCGACTGTACCATCTTTGAGCCATACCCGACAGGGTTTGAGGGAAGGCCCGACACTTTATAGCATCATTCACGGGTTGCAGCAGCAGTGCATTAGAGAATGTCCTAACATGATTAGCGGGGTCTCCCGTGCCATTATAGGTTTTGATAGTGGGCATCTTGAATTTCCTTGAGATATGGGCATTCATTATCTCTTCTGTGAAGGGTGGAGTTGGATCATCAGGATCTCCAAGGGGAAGGAGATTGCTTGGATCAGTTCTTGGGACAGCAGCCCTTCTTCTTACCGGACCATCCAGGTCTATGACAGGAGGAGGATTTCTCCCCCTAGGAGGTATCTGGGGTCTGGTGGCCTGGTGAGCCTCCAAATCATGCCTCAGTCTTTGGATTTCAGCCTCATGAGCCCTGATCCTTTCCTGCACTTCTTGGGGATTCGCCCCTGGGGTGCTTTGGGGGCGTTGCCTTCCATCAGCCATTGGCTCTTTTCCAGGACGCCTCCTTCTCGGGGCCACTTCATCATCCGAAGATTCGGAGTCTCTCTCAGTGTAAGGACCAGAAAATTCCCGATCCTCAGGAATAGGACCCAAACCTCGTATATAGGGGGGTGACTGCCCTCGTGCTTCGCCTCGCCTAGCATATCCGCTTCCTCCAACCTCAGGGCGAAGGGGCATCCCATAAGGGGGGTTAGTAGTAACAACAGTTGAATATTCATACCCAACGGGTCGAGAATTCACAGGTATATGTACTTGTTGAACTTGAGGATTCGTACCTTGAATAATCGAGGGAGTTGTCCCTTGTGGCTGAGGTTGAGTTCCCCTTATCTGGGCATCCCCCTGAGTAGATGCATAAGTCGAATGGGGCGGAACCTCCACGGTTGATGAAATCACCTGAGTTGTCCCTGATGGTGTTCCTTCCTCCAGAGCTCCAATTGTTCTCCGTGTTCTCGCCATGGTTGTTGTTGTGCTTTCCCACAAACGGCGCCAAATGTTATGGATAAAAAACTAAGTTTATTATTTACTGTATTTATTACTAAGATTTGGGAGCTCAAGGCCTTTAATGGCTGCTCTCGTGTTTCGTGGCTCGACCTGCCTTTACGAGATGCCTACGTATCTCTGTGAATTAGAGAATCAAGCCAAAAAATGTAGTTCTGATCTGTGGGGTGAGGCCCCTTATATAGATGTTGGGAGTCCTTGAATTGGACTTGGTATAGGAGACTTGGTGGGCAAGTCTCATAATTAGAATGGACTTTGGAGTCCTAGATAGTAGGAAACTGATTCCTTATCCTTTTAGGTCCCCTTGAGGCTAATCTCTAAGGATTTATATCCTTATCGGGACTCTTCTCAACATCTGATTTTTCCCTTATTAATTAATTATGAAATTAATTAATAATCAGGGCTTTTGGGCCTTTTTTTATTCCATCAGGCCTGATGTGGTCCGTCAGGCTTAACCTTTCTGGTCTGAGTATCATATATCTTTTTATTGGGCCTAGCAGCCCACAGCTTGTACAATTAATGCAGTATTTAATTATACAATCATAATTTATTTATCCCCATCATTGATCTAGTAGTCTTTAATATACTAAAGTCCCATGTTTGAAGTAATTGTTTATGTGGAAATCTTTTAACACAAGCAAATTCTGATATTGAGCTTAGTTAAGTTTACCTTGTCTATCTTATTACTAAGTCAAAAACTAGAATAATGCTTCTTCTCTGTTAAGTTCTGATGGTAGTAAATCTGGTGAATGTACTAAGTGCTGATAAGCCTCACTTATCAAAAGAAAAGGAAAAGAAAAAGAAATAAAAATCAGGTACTCCTTTGAGATCTAGAGTAAAAATGTGGAAGGGAAGACCCAAGTGCATTGCTGGTATTAAGTAATATGCATCAGAAAAGCAAAATAAATATTTTCTTGGTGACTTTTCACACTCTATGATTACTGGAGAAATACTCTGATAATAGCATAAATTCTGATAAGTAGTCGTGGCTCACTTACACTGAGAAGCCATTGTAAAATGGAATTTCAAAAGATGCATAAAATGAGCACAAAACAGTTGAGGTGGATTCATGCATGAACTCATTCTAAAGTAGACTTCAGAATCATGACAGTTTTTGAGAAAATTTCTCAGTTATGCCTTATTTCTAAGATGTACTGAAGTGAATCAGACTTTAATCTTTATCTGATATTTAGCTTACTGCACACACATACACTCCATATGAATGATGAAAATTACTGTGGTGATAAATGTTGTTTTAGATGAACAGGTTAAGTGTCAGTTGCATAAATTCTGAGGACAAGTTCTGATGATTAAGTTCTGAAGAGACGAAATCAGAATTTGTGTGAAGAATTACAGAAATAGGCATTCACCTTTCGAGTTAAGGAATCATGTTCTGATGATTGTTAAGTTCTGATATAAGTCTAAGTTCTGATATTAAATCATGATTCTTTACTTGACTTATTTGTGGTTAAAATCTGAAACAGTATTATTTAAAATCAGAATATGTTTGGGTGAGATATTAACAGTCAACATAATTTGGGTTAGTGGTACTCGTCTATGCACATTAATTTTTACTTGTTTCATGTGCGCATTAAATCCTGTTTTTAAGCTTCCAATGGCTGTTATTATTCTCATCATTCTAGGGAGATGAGGTATAATTATTTTTATCTATAACCATTCAATTTTCCTTGCGTCTGTTAGAATTCTATTGGTTATATAAACTAACACCTCATTCCAGCCAACACATCTCTCATTTTCTCTCAAACTCACTCTTTTTACATCCTCATCAAAAATATGGTTCGTTTCAACTTGGTCCTGAACTATGACACTTTTAAAATAGAGTTGAGTTGTACTGAGTGGAGGCAGGAGTGGCATGTCACTACCATTCCTGATGATATCTGGGACTCAGTTCCCCAAGAGGTTCTCACGGACCTCTTATTCTTCTATATGGACTATCATCGCCATCTTAAGCGTCTGGAAGAGGAAAGGAGAGAAGCTCTCCGACAACAAGAACAGATCATTCGTCTTGCTGTTCTTTTTGTTGAGAGTAGGAAGAAGAAATAATTGTTATCTATCTGTTTCTCTTCATCGTCATCTTTGTCTGGCTTCTTAGCTTAGGACTAAAGCTGTTGATGTTAGGATTTTTAGCTTAGGACAATCTTGTAATTTTAAGCATGTAATTTAAATTTCATGAAATGTATTTGCTCAATATATTAATGAAATTTTATATTTTTGCAAGATTTTGTCTCTGAGTCGTTTCATATTCTGATAATATTATAAATCCTGATACTAACCATATTCTAATGACCTTTTTAGCTATGATATAAATCAAGTTCTGATTCTGACGTGGCAGTATTTATTTACTTGGTCTATTTATGGTCATTCTCTCATTGGTCATATTTTTACAGAATATTGGTAAAGCAGTAATAATAATTTATTAAGTGGGAATAATTTTAAAATTTAAAATAAAACTGAACGTCCTTGATTAATGGGATTACTTGGTAAGTGGAACGGTTTTTCCTTGAAAAACTGTATGTGATAAGTAATGATTACTGAATACACGTGCCCATTAATTATCTTTTACTGCTGCATGTGTGACAGGTGTCTCAACGGTTACTTTCTTACCGTGTATAAGTAAAAGAGAGAAAAGATTGTAAAATCTTTTATTTACTTTCATATTTTATCTCTCTCTTTTTACTTTTATTCTTTCTCATCTACTGACGATTGTTCATACAGACGTTTTATCAAACACCTTACATGCAATTTTCTTTCTCACGAATTTCTCATGGCACCCAAGGACATAATTTCTGATGGAGCTACGTTTGTTCCTAATAACTTCTCTGCTATTCTTAGCAAGTCAGAAGCCCCATCTGAACTTCACTTCATTCAGGACTTTCTTGCTAGTTCTGATATTGGGTATGCTCTGACCAAACCTGAAGCAGTTTCCGGTACTCAAGTACTGGAGTTCTGGAGAAGCGGTGTATATGATGATGGTGGTGCTCAAGGGTCCCCAAGTATTATTTTTTCATCAGGGGAGGATGAGTATGTTGTGACTTTGTCTACGGTTCGACAAGCACTGCAGCTACCTGAGAACTGTGTTTATTCTACTGTTGAAGATCCAGTTCTTCAAAACATGATGGCCAGTCTGGGATATGAGAGGACATTTGAAAAGCTGGGCCAGTTGAAGAGATCTTTCATAATGAGGAAATGGAGTTTCTTCTTTGATTGCATAACCAAGGCTTTTGCAAACAAATGTTCCAATTTTGATGTAATTCCCATATTCAGCCAACAAATCGGGTATGCTCTCATAAATCAAACTGATTTTGACTATGCAAGTGTTGTCTTAGGTTTTATTGGGGACAAAATGAATGAAGATAGATCTACTATTTATTTTGCTAGATTCTGTCAGCTTATCTATAGTTTATGTTGTGATAATAAGCCCCAAAATGCTATTGAATTAATTTCATCATTCAAAATAGCTAAAAGATCTTTTACTGACTTATTGTCTACTGATAATAAGAAGGCAATGTTAAGACCCCTCTTAATTCCTTTATCTGTCAAACAAGTCTTAATAACCTATGATCCCGTTATATACACTGCACTATATCCTGATGTCCAACCATCTGAACCTCATCCATCAGCACCTACCACCTCTACTCAACCACCTTAAACTTCTCAACCTCAACCTTCAGATCTTACAGTGCAACCTTCATCTTCCAAACCTAAGAGGACTAAGAAAGTACCTTAGACACAATAGAAGAGAAGGAGATTTATTATGCGAGATGAATCAGATGCTGAGGAATAGGTTCCTGTATCAGAACCTATTGTTCTAGAAGCTGAGAAGGTCTCTTCTCAAGAGGATATTGATATTGGGAGTTCTAGGCCCCTAAAAAGGCTTAGAAAGCGTAATTCTGATGATACAGCTGCTAAAGTCTCCTTAAAATCTAAAAGATTCAAATCATTGGCAAAAAGGCCTGAAGATTCTGGTAAAGGAATGGAAGCAGCAGCTAAGGAAGGGGGTTAGGAATCTTTGATCTCATAAGACCCTGTTGAAGCTCACAATTCTCCTAGTGCTGATCCAGACCTTCATGCAACTCATCAATCTCCAGTTCATGCTGATACCCAAGGGCCAAGTGATGAAATTGACATACATAACTTGGAAGTGCCTCAGGTTTTGAATCTAGAATCTCCACCAACTCAAGTCACTCCACAAACAACACCAATTCCTGATGCTGATTTTAATCTAGAATTGCCTAAAACACCTTCTCTGCATCTAGATACTGAAGATCAGATTTTAGGTGAGCATCAGAATATGGCTGTTGATCAGAACTTAGTTGGAGATCAACACTTAGAGGATGATGTTGAAGCCTTCATAGCCTCTCATACTGTTCTTTTATCAGAGGATGCTGAAGATGTTGACTTTGTAAGTTCTGATGCTATAAATGTTGATGATACTGGTAATGCTACTACAAATATAGATGCTGATACAGCTGGTCCTTCTGGACATGCACCTCTACAAGCTCCTTCAAAAGCTGAGATAGTCAAAAAGTTTGTTACAGGGGAAGCACCAGTACCTTGGAGTGAAACTCCTAGAGGACAGGAGTGGATTGAGGAGTGGAACACAGTTACCTTTGTTCCTTATGAAAAGATTCTTACTGATCACTTGGCAAAAGCTGATGAGATGCTAGTTAATGATGATTTCAAAACACAGCTAAGAGTTACTGCACTTAGTACAAGGCACCTTCAAGGTCAACAACTTGTAACTCAGGCCAATGTGGACAAGATTCAAGAAACTTTAAATCAGCAAGATACACTTGTCAAGTTGGACAAGAAAAGGTTTTTCCAACCTTCCTTTGACAAAATTACCAACATTAAGAAAACCCAAGAGAAGCAACAATCTCAGATTGATAAAATTTTGACAAATCAAGCTTCTCAGCAAGATCTACTCAATGAGATCCAATCCTCAGTGGAATTGCTTGTCTCTCTTCTTTTACCTGTTGATGCCAAAAAGGGGGAGAAGGTAATTAAGTCCAAATGCAAACCTGTTAAGACACTGAAGAAAAAGGATGATGGTAATGACCCGGAAACTCTGGAATGGGTGGAGGTCATGGTCAAGGTGGAGGTCTCTAATCAAGTAGAACTGGAACTACAAGTTAAAGAACAAGTTCTGATACTGGGAGAAGAATAACTTCTGATACTGGTAAAAGGATAAGTTCTAATGAACTTTTGGAACTTGATGAAGAAATTTCAAGACAGTTATTTCTAAAAGAAAATCCAGGAATGGACTTTGAGAGTCTAAAGGAAGAAGAAGCTAGACTTAAGTTAGAAAAAGTCAACTCCAAATCTGAAGCTTCTGTTGTTAAAAAGAAACTTCCTAAGACCAAAGGCATTGTGATAAAAGAAAGGGTAAATCCTGAGGCAGCTAAGGCCAAATCACAATTGCAGATAGATCCAAGGTCCAAGGGTAAAGAAAAAGTTGGTGAACCTGTAAAGGTTTATGTGCCTCCTATGGATGAAGAAATAGCTGATGAAGATGCTAATCTTACTCTGGTTTCAAAGAAGATTTCTAAAATAATCTCTGACATGGCTCAAGTTGTTCAGAGTCAAGATATAGTTAGTTATGATATAACTATGAAGCAAGCAACCTCTGACATAGCTCAAGTTGGCTTGATATCAGAAGATAAGTCAAAGGAAACCTCTGACATTGCTCATTTAAATCCTCAAAGTTACTCCTACCAGGATTCACTAAAGCCAAACAGACTCAACCTTTGAAGACTGCAGCAAGTGGTTTTGAAGCAAGAGTGGTTACTGGAAAGGAAGCAAGAGATAAATCTGGATTGGGTAGTGCTGATGAAAGAAGAGTGCAAAACACAACCAATGATCCAACTTCCTTAAGTGAACCAGGTGTTGGAGCAACTCTTGAAAGATTGAATCAGCATGAATCTGTACAGATGGTTTACCATACCTTCTTGAAAGAACACATCTTGTTATATTTCATGACAGATGGAAGGGTTTACCATATAAGGGAAATGCTATACCACTGAAGTATTTTGAGGAACTAGAACATGTTTTATTCTTACTTCAATTGAAGGACAGATTAATAGAAAGTGCTGCAAATTATTTGAAGACTCAAATTCAGAGATAGAAGAAGCTTTATTCTATGAAGTGTGACAGCACATACTGTCCTAAGTACAGAGATCACAAGGGTGATATTGTTAATATGAAGCCTAATACTGCAAAGATCCGTACATATCTTGGTATTAAGGGACTTGAATTCAATCTAGAGTCTGACAAAGCCTATGTCATCAGACTAGATCAAGAGTTGAGAAAAGCAAAAATTAATGATCTCAGATATGCTATCTTCCAAACTGGTGAAGATACTGCAGAGCTTAAAGATGCTAAAAGGAGGATGATTGATGAACTCAGATATGCTGAGAGATGTTTGTTAAAGAACTATCTCAGAACAACTCCTGATATTGAAGAGATCATAAATAGAAACAAAGTCAAGATACAACTGCTCAAATTCTGATGTGTGTACAGACTAAAGTTGTTATCAGAAGTTAAAGTTGGTAAAGCTTTAAGGACTGTAAGTTGTAGTTATCTAGTCAAATTTTCATGCATTTGTACTTAATGTTTTTGACATCATCAAATATCTATTAAACTTGTATATTATGCTAATTTACAAGTTAGGGGAGATTGTTAGATTTATTTGATAATGGCATGTCTAATATGATTTATGTTTAGTTTTCAGATCTTACTTGAACAGGACAAATCAGTACTTAACTGGATATCAGCACTTATACTAAAGTCATAACTTAAGTTATCAGAACTTAAGGTTCAGGAGATATTTATCAGGAGATAATATCAGGACTTAAGGAGACTTTCAGATAAGCAAGGCGGCTGATTGAAAGGAAAGAAGATCAAGATAAACGCAAGAAGAGGTATGCATGAAGAAGGAATTCAATGAAGAATATAATACTTGGAAGAAAATATATCTGATTGATATATTTTAGGAAGCAGAATTATATTCCATATCAATTAGCGATTATCTTGTAACTGTGTAGTATATAAACACAGACATAGGGTTTACACTATATGTGTTATCATAATCGAGAATAATATTCATTGTAACCCTAGCAGCTCTCGTGATATTTTGTTCATCACTGAGAGAGGACAGTTCCATATTGTAACAGAGTTTAATAAAGTTTGTTTTCTGTTACTTATGTTCTTTGAAATCGATTTGATTGTGCTATATACTGTATTCAACCCCCCTTCTATAGTGTGTGTGACCTAACAACTTTCAATAGCACTGCTTCACCAAATTCAAATTTCATATCCTTTCTGGTAGGATCAGCATATTTGCGTTGATGATCTTGAGCTGCCACTAATCTTTTCCGAATGAGTTCTATTTTCTCTTTCATCTGCTGGATCAATTCTGGACCCAAAATATTTCTCTCACCAACTTCTTCCCAATATATTGGAGATCTGCATCTCCTCCCATAAAAAGCTTCGTAAGGCGGCATTCCAATACTGGCATGATAGCTATTGTTGTAGGAGAATTCAACTAATGGCAAATGTGCATCCCAACTTCCTTTAAAATCTAGCGCACACACCCTTAGCATATCTTCTAAATTCTGAATCGTCCTTTCACTTTGACCGTCTGTCTGCAGATGATACGTGGTACTCATGTTCAGCTTCGTTCCGAGAAAATCTTGAAAACTTCTCCAAAATCTTGAATTAAATCTAGGATCCCTATCTGAAACTATGGATATTGGAACTCCATGTCAAACTACCATTTCCTTCAGATAGAACCGAACCAATTTATCCATTAAAAGTCTCTCGTTGATAGGAAGAAAATGCGCTGACTTCGTCAACCTGTCGATAATAACCCAAATAGCATCATGACTTTCCCTGGTTCTCGGTAATCCAATTACGAAATCCGTTGCTATATGCTCCCACTTTCATTCTAGAATGTCCAATGGTTGTATCAGTCCACTGGGCCTTTGATGTTCCTCTTTGACTCGCTGGCATGTGTAACATTTACTCACCCATTCCGTAATTTCCTTCTTCATACTTGGCCACCAAAAGTTTTCTCTTAAGTCTCTGTACATTTTCGTACTTCCGGGATGAATTGAGTATCTAGAGTTGTGAGCGTCTCGAAGAATTTCATCTTTCAGCTCGGCTATGTTGGGTATCCATATTCTAGAAGAAAATCTTAATATCCCTTTATCATCCTTTTGACTCCCTATCTCTTCCCCTGTCAAACTGTCTCGTTTATGGCTCATGACCTCTTCCTGACATCTTCTTATCTTCTCTAATAGTTCTGGTTGGAAACATTGTACACAACACATCTGTAGACATACTTGGGGTACTGACCTCTATTTCAAGCTTCTCAAATTCCTTGATCAACTCCTCGGATGAAGTTATCATGTTTAACCTTTCTTTTCTGCTCAGAGCGTCTGCCACCACATTCGCTTTACTTGGGTGGTAATTGATGGTACAATCAAAGTCCTTGATCAGTTTTAGCCATCTTCTCTGCCTCATGTTCAACTCCTTCTGGGTGAAAATATACTTCAAACTCTTGTGGTCCGTGTAGATCTCGCACTTTTCTCCGTAAAGATAATGCCTCCATATCTTCAATGCAAACACTATAGCTTCCAATTCAAGATCATGAGTTGGATACTTCTCTTCATGTGGTTTTAACGGTCTTGAAGCGTAGGCTATCACTTTGTCATGCTGCATCAAAATACATCCCAATTCTTTGTATCATGCGTCACTATAGATCACAAAATTTCCTTGATCATCTGGTTAGACTAGCACTGGTGAAGATACTAATCTATTTTTTAATTCTTGGAAATCTCCTTGCACTTCTCGTCCCACTCGAACTTCTGGTTTTTCCTGGTGAGCTTTGTCAATGGCGTAGCTATCTTCGCAAAATCTTGCACGAATCTTCTGTAGTAACCTGCCAATCCCATAAAACTTCTTACTTCCGTTGGTGTCTTTGGTCTCTCCCAGTTGATTATGGCTTCAATCTTTGTCGGATCTACTTCCACTTCTTTATTGCTAATCACGTGCCCAAGGAATCGTACTTTTTTTAACCAAAATTAACACTTGGAAAACTTTGCGTATAATTTCTCCCGTCGTAGTATCGCCAGAACTACCCTAAAATGCTCTGCATGCTCTTCTTCTTTCTTGGAATATATCAGAATGTCATCTATGAACACAATCACGAATTTATCCAAATACTTCTTGAATACTCGATTTATCAGATCCATGAAAGCTGCTGGTGCGTTGGTTAATCCAAATGCCATCATTAGAAATTCATAGTGCCCATATCTGGTTCTGAATACGGTCTTCCGAATGTCTTCTGACTTGATCTTCAGTTGATGATATACGGATCTTAAATCAATCTTGGAAAACCATACAACGCCTCTCAATTGATCAAATAAATCATCGATCATTGGCAACAGATACTTGTTTTTAATGGTCAGCTTATTCAATTCTCGATAGTCGATACACAGTCGCATACTTCCATCTATCTTCTTGACAAATAGCACTGGTGCGCCCCACGAGGCTATACTGGGTCTTATTACTCCTTTATCCAAAAGATCTTACAGCTGAGTTGCTAACTCCTTCATCTCCACTGGTGCCATCCGGTATGGAGCTTTAGAAACTGGTTCTGTTCCGGGTGCTAAGTCAATTGCAAACTCAATTTCTCTATCGGGAGGTAATCCTGGAAGATCGTCTCGAAAGACATCTGGAAACTCATTGAAAACTGGAATTGCTTCTAGTGCTGGAACTTCCTTGCTGGTGTCTATCATATGGGCCAAATACTCCTCACAATTCTGACGCAATAACTTCTTCGCTTGAGCTATCGTTAAGAACTTCTTTTCTTGCTTACTTCCTCAAAATAGTACCTTCTTCTTACTATCGAATGTCTGAAGTCTCACTTTCCTATTCTTACAATCAATCTGAGCATTATTCTCTAACAACCAATCCATTCCTAAGATAACATCAAATTCTCCCAACTTAAAAGGTATCAAGTTGGCATAGAAATGATGTCCTCCTATCTCAATATCACACCCCGGGCACACCCGGTCGACGGAAACTTGGTTTTTATTAGCTAGCTCTATCATTAATGCTTGTTCTTAAAACTTAACTTCGCAATGCAACTTATCGAAAAAACTTTGAGAAATAAATGACCTTGTAGATCAAGAATTAAATAAAACTTTAGCATCTACGGAGTTGACCGGAAGCGTACCTGCAACCACGTCTGAACTCTGAATAGCATCCTTCATAGTCATGTTGAATGTCCTGGCCTTTGGCTAGTCCTTTGTTGGTGGTCCTTCAATTCTTGCCACATTAGTTGCTGGTTCAGTTGTCTGGCAATCCCTTGCAATATGCCTCATCTTTCCATATTTAAAGCACATTGTCCCTGATTTCTGAGCTGTAGTCTGACTTCGACACTCATTAGCATAGTGTCCCTTCTGATTACACTTGTAACACAACACATTAGCCTTACAAATCCCAAAATGCCTTCTACCACAAAACTTGCAATCTGACGCTGGTGGACGATTGGGCCTCTGGTGAATAGAATTCTGGAAACGGTTCCCATTCCCTGGTTGTGGTTTCTAGAATCCTACATTCTTGTTATCCTGAAACTTTGACCTTTTATTCAAACAGCCCTGGAAGTTACCTTGTTGCTAGCCTCTTCCTGATGTTTCTATTTTTCCTTTTCTTCCCATCCTTTCCTTTCTGAGACATATCACTCTTACTTTCGATCACCATTGCTTTCTGAACTACTATCACATATGAAGTCAGTTCAAACATGGTCACTCTATTCTGAATCCAAAATCTTAATCCCAGTTCAAACCTTCTTGCTTTCTTTTCATTTGTGTCAACCTGATCTGGCACGAACCTCACTAACTCAGTAAACTTAGCTTCATACTCAGCGATAGTAAGATCACCGTATGTCAGGTTCAGGAACTGGATCTCCATTTGGTTTTTCATGTACCTCCGGAAATACATTTCCGGAAACAGCTCTGTAAACCTTTCCCAAGTTATAAACTCACCTCCTTCCAATGCTCGTGTGGATTCCCACCAATAGTTCGCCTCACCCTTCATAAAGTAGCTTGCAAACTTGGTCTTCTGTTCAGTTCCTGCTCCGACTAATTCAAAAGCCTTTTCCATCTCCTTGAGCCATGCATTGGCTTCCACGGGATCAGCACTTCCCTTGAACTCAGGTGGCTTCACAGCTTGAAACTGCTTGAAAGTCACTGCAGGTGGTGATGCTGCTTGCTGCTGCTGTTGTTGCTGTTGTTGCTGCTGCGTTAGATGCAATACCTGTTGCTGCATCAGTCCTAACATCTCAACAATCGCTGGATCTGTACGACCCTTGGTACGATCCTCTCCTAAATTATTCCTCCTCTTTGGTGCCATTATTTTGATAAGAAACAAGCAAAATATATAACAATCTTTCAAGTGTTGTGTCAAATATGTAGCAATTCTTTAGCATATCAAAATTCTCAAGCATTATCTCTTCTCAAAATATCATAAACTTGCTACCATATTAACACAAGCGACATGATTATCACATAATCCTGCTTATTATCTCGAGAATAATAACACAAAGAAAATTGATGAAAAATTATTCAAACCATTTAAACCCTTGCTCAAAATCTCAAATAAACCAACAAACGGTGGATAGGGTTGCAACATCCCATTTCAACCTCTTTTTTAACACTTTTTACCATCCTCAAAACCAACAAAAAAGCAAAGCAATGGCATAAAATCCAAGAGCTAAACACAAAACAGGGTATCTGAACAACTTAACTATACCCCAGCCCAATAACCTAAATTTAACCCTATAAGAGCTAAGCTACACGCGCCTATCTTATATGATCTTCCTATGACTCACCTATGACAATCCTAAGTCTATTTCAGTGACCATAACCTGTAGCTCTGATACCAACCTGTGATGCCCTCCAAACCCGGGGTCTAGATTTGGGGGTCACTAGCCAATAAACCATGATAACATAATCACAGTGGAATAATACAATAAATATGACCCCTTGCATGCAACTGGATCGATCACAGGTTGTAGTATGGAACAGGCACTAATACAAACTAAAAGTTATCACAAACCATAAGTCTAATTAGTTTTACAACTTATTCAAATTTTATTACAAACCTCTAGACTAGCTAAGCGTCCCAAACTGTCTACCTAGAAAAACACACCGAACTATCTACAAGCACACAACTTCTGGCTAGACCTGGAACTCAAGCTTGCCCTGGCCTAGCTGAAAGAATCAGGATATGAAACAAGTATGAGCGAAAGATATGCTCAGCAAGCAGTATAAAGCTTATGATTTAGAACAACAACAATAATATATCTGATGAACAAAACCAAACCACAATACCTGAACAGTATCAAAAACTGATATATATTTGATAATAAACAATATTTGCATATATATTTTATTTTGGGATTGGAATCCTCGAACGGCGGTGTGTTGCCGCCGGTGATCAGCCGCGGAGCAACACTGGTATGCCGAAGCATGTCCAACTAAACAAAAGGTACCCAAGGCACATATCGGCCTAGCAAGGTGTTGTATCCTGTATAACATATAGCTCACGCTGGACCACCGCCACAGCCTCTTACGCAACCATCCAACCTATAAAAAAATAATTTTCCGTCAAAGGAGTCGAATCAAATGACATCCTTAACCACATAACTCCCCATTTCTCATGGTCTAGAGTTATCTCAACAAACATGGAGAAATAACCAGAACAATTAGTTATTCGCTAATCTCAATTCAAAGCTTCACTGTATAGAGTAATTTATAGCGAAATGTAAAAAAAATTACTATTCTGAACATAAAATAGTAGAGAAATTGAAAGAATAAATTTCAGAGTCAATATCACTTGAATGATAAGTGAAGATATAAATACTTGCATAATATGATTCAAAATAAATATCACTTGAACGATAAGTGAAGTTAGGGCACTTGCCTGGTATGCTCAATAACTTCTTACTATTACTCTGGCTTATAGCTGCTGGCTACTATCTCCGTCTAACACTTGACCGCACTCCTAGCTACTCGATTCTATAACCAAAAGGACTATCTTAATTGACAGAACCAAACTCAATCGATGTAACTATACGTCTTGACAGCTACCCGATCGTTTTATAACTAGCAGGGCATTTTAAAATTGTAAACAGGTAGCATACATATCACATAGCACGTGATCATGGTATTCATATAACACGTAATCACATAATTCATGTAACACATAAGTCAGATCATTCTGTCTCAGTGCGTTCAGAATTAAAATCAGATTAGTATTAGCATTTACTGATCGAATACCGACTTAAACTGATACACAAATCAAATATCATTGCAATACAAAAGAAATTAGGACTTAAAAGTATTTTTATTGAAAGCATAATATTTTTCTGAGTCTATACGCGTTCGTTTCGTATTAAACGGGCGAATGGTTTAATTATTATGAATAAAATAAGAAATAACTAGAATTAAATCAATTAATAATAATATTAATTAACTATTAAATACCAAAATATAATTTTTAAAAACTTAAAAATAATTTTTAGAAATTATTTGAATTAATTATAAATAATTTACATTTATTTAACTATTTATAAATAAAATTAATTGATTAAATCATTTTAATCAATTAATTAGATTCATAAATAATTAACTAAAATAAATTATAAATAATTTAATCAAATTAGATTTTTAAAAATAATAAAAGAAAATAATTTTAGGAATTTAAAATAATTAAGTAAATAATTTTTAGGATTTAAAATGATAAGTAATTGATAGGGAATAAATAAATCTTGTTTACGTAATTGAATATTGCACATGATTTGGGCTACAAGGCCCAATAAGAAGATGTATGACATTCAAACCAAAAAGGTTAACACATTGATCAGGCCTGATGGACCAGATCAGGCCTGATTGAACAAAGAAGGCCCAAATCCCTGAATATTAATTAATTTCGTAATTAATTAATAAGGGAAAAATCAGCTATTAAGAAAAGTCCCAATAAGGACATAAATCCTAGTAGATTACCCTCCAAGGGACCTAGAAGGATAAGTAATGAGTTTCCTAGCACTTAGGACTCCAAAGTCCATTCTAATTCTAAGACTTGACCACCAAGTCTCCTACACCAAGTCCAATTCAAGGACTCCCAACATCTATATAAGGGGCCTCACCCCACAAATCAGAACTACGTTTTTTGACTTGATCATTGGCAATCAGCAAGGTACGTAGGCATCTTGTTAAGGCAGATTGAGTCACGAAACACAAGAGCAGTCAAATCGAGCCTCGAAGCTCACGTTCCCTAGTAATAAATACAGGAATTATTATACTTTAGTTTTTGATCCATAACATTTGGCGCCGACTGTGGGGAAGCACAACTATAACCATGGCGAGAACACGGAGAACAATTAGAGCCCTAGAAGGAGGAACACCAGTGGGGACAACCCAAATGATTTCGTCAACCGTGGAGGTACCTCCTCATTCAACTTATGCAGCCACCCAAGGAGAAGCCCAGATAGGGGCAACTGAACCTCAGCCACAAGGGACGATTCCCTCGGCTACTCAAGGTACGAATCCCCAACTTCAACAACTACATGCACCTGTGAATTCTCGACCCATTGGGTATGAGTATTCAACTGTTGTGACTACTAAACCCCATATGGGATGCCCCTTTACCCCGAGGTTGGAGGAAGTGGACATGCTGGACGGAGTGAAGCACGAGGGCGATCACCCCCTATATACAAGGTTTGGCTCCTATCCATGAGGATCAGGAATTTTCTGGTCCTTATACTGAGAGAGACTATGAATCTTTAGATGATGAAGTGGCCCCAAGAAGGAGGCGTGCTGGCAAAGAGCCGATGGCTGATGGTCGCCAACGTCCTAGGAGCACCCAAGGGACGAATTCCCAGGAAGTGCAGGAAAGGATTAGGGCTCATGAGGCTGAGATTCAAAGGCTGAAGCGCGACTTGGAGGCGCACCAGAACACCAGACCCCCACTATCTCCAAGGGGGAGGAATCCTTCCCCTATCATAGACCTGGATGGTCCAATATAGAGAAGGGCTATTATCCCAAGGGCTGATCCAAACAATCTTCTTCCCCTTAGAGATCCTGATGATCCTACCCCACCATTCACTAAAGAAATAATGAATGCCCATATCTCTAGGAAGTTCAAGATGCCCACTATCAAAGCTTATGATGGCACTGGAGATCCCGCCAATCATGTCAGGATATTCTCTAATGCACTGTTGTTGTAGCCCATGAATGCCGCTATTAAGTGTCGGGCCTTTTCTCAAACCCTGTCGGGTATGGCTCAAAGATGGTATAGTCGTTTTCCCCCGAACTCTATTGGGTCCTTCAGAGAATTAAGTCAGGCTTTTATTAAGCAGTTCATCAGTGGGAGGGTGCATGAGAAAAGTTCAGCATCCCTCATGAGCATTGTGCAGGGAGCGAAGGAATCCTTAAGAGACTATATGAATCGTTTCACGAAGGAAGCTTTAAAAGTCCCGGACCTTGATGACAAGGTAGCCATGATAGCACTATAACAGGGAACTAGTGATGAGTTCTTCAAGATGTCCTTGGCCAAGCGCCCCCCTGAGAGCATGTTGCAGCTCCAAGATAGGGTCGGGAAGTACATCAATATGGAAGAGAGCACGAGGAAGACCGTGGTGAGCAACGAGCCCGATGGAGGAAAGAACTGGAAAACTGATCTGGAGTATGTCGCTAAGGACAAGTATCCTAGAAGCGAGCAAAGCAACGAATCAGCTCCGAAGAGGGGAGGACCTGGACAAAAATTCACCGAGTATGCTAAGCTAAATCCTACAAGGAGCCAAATTTTGATGGAAATCGAGAAAGATCGAGATATTCATTGGCCTAAGCCCTTGAAGGCTGTTCCTAACAAGCTAGATAAGAGCAAGTATTGTAGATTTCACAAGGATGTTGGTCATGACACCGATGAGTGTAGACAACTGAAAGATGAAATTGAATTCCTCATTAGAAAAGGAAGATTGAACAAGTACACTGGAGATGGAGGAGATAGGAGCAATAACGTAAGAAAGAACTTTGATGATCGAAGAAGAGATCAAGATGATCAGGGGCAAAATCCCCAACCTAGGGGACCGGTGATAAATGCAATCTTTGGAGGACCGCAGCCTCGAGGGCCTGTGATAAACACAATTTTTGGAGGACCAACTGCTGCTGGATTATCCAAGAACTCCAGGAAAGTGTATACCCGAGAAGTTATGAATATTTTTGGGGAAGCCCCGAAGAGGGCCAGGACAGAAGTAACAATGGCTTTCAATGATTCTGATCTGGAGGGTGTGAAATTTCCCCATGACGACCGGCTGGTCATAACCCCGATAATAGGGAACAACCCGGTGAAGAGGGTCCTTGTGGATAATGGTGCTTCAGTGGATATCTTGCTCCATGACACCTTTTTAAGGATGGGATATAATGACTCCCAATTGACCCCAACCGACATGCCGATATATGGATTTGCGGGAGTGGAGTGCCCCGTAGAAGGGATAATCAAGTTGCCAACAACCATAGGATAGGAACCAAGGCAAGCAACACAGATGTTAGACTTTATGGTGGTAAAAGCTAGTTTAACTTATAACGTTATCATGGGAAGAACAGGGATACAGGCCTTCAAGGCAGTCCCTTCTTCCTACCATTCAGTTATGAAGTTTCCCACCCGGAATGGTATTGGAGAAGAAAGAGGAGATCAAAAAATGGCTAGAAGTTGCTATATGGCCTCACTGAGGGCAGATGGAGTTGGGGGGCAGGTTCTTCCTATTAAAGATCTGGATATTTGAGAGAATAATGAGAAAGAGGGAAGCCGGCTGAAGACTTGGTTTCAATTCCTTTAGCTCCTGAGGATCCTGAGAAAGTTACTTTCATTGGAGCCATACTAGAGGAGCCCCTTAGAGGGAAGTTAGTGAAATTTTTGCAAGAAAATAGTGATGTGTTTGCATGGTCGGCAGTTGATATGCCAGGCATAGATCCGAAACTAATTACTCACAAGCTGAATGTGGATCCGAGTCGGAAGACGGTAAAGCAAAAGAAAAGAAGTTTTGCTCCAGAGAGGCAAAAAGCTATAAAACCAAGTAGTAGAGAAGCTCTTAGAGGCTGGTTTCATTGAGGAGATTCAATTTCTGGAATGGTTAGCAAACCCTGTAATAGTGAAGAAGACCAATGGAAAATGGAGGATGTGTGTGGACTTCACTGATCTGAATGATGCCTGTCCTAAGGACTGTTTCCCATTAACAAGGATTGATACTTTGATAGATGCCACTGTTGGGCATGAGATGCTGAGCTTTATGGATGGGTTTAGTGGATACAATCAGATCAAGATGCACAAGGACGACATTCCAAAGGTATCATTCATTACTGACTTTGGTGTTTATTGTTATCTTGTTATGGCATTTGGTCTCAAGAATGTAGGAGCCACCTATCAAAGGTTGGTAAATAAAAATTTTAAGGATCTTATTAGCAAGACTATGGAAGTCTATGTTGATGACATGTTAGTCAAGATTCTAGTAAAGACTAACCATCTAACCCATTTGAGGGAAGCTTTTGAGGTCCTGAGATACCATAAGATGATGTTAAATCCTACGAAGTATGCTTTCGGAGTAGGGTCTGGAAAGTTTTTGGGATTAATGGTTTCCAAGAGAGGAATCAAGGCCAATCCCGATAAAATAAAGGCAATCCTGGACATGGAATCACCAGAAACTATCAAAGATGTTCAGAAACTCACAGGAAGGGTTGCTGCGCTGAGACGATTTATCTCCAAGTCAGGGGACAAGTGCTTGTCATTCTTTAAGTCCTTAAAGAAGGTTAAAGATTTCGTATGGAGTGCGGAAAACCAGAATGCATTGGAGGAGTTAAAGAAATATATGGCGCATGCCCCGTTGCTGGCCAAGCCGGCTTTGAATGAAGTTTTATACTTATATTTGGCCATTTCAGAGAGTGTCGTCATCGCTGTATTGGTTAAGGAGGAACTAAATATCCAGAAACCCGTATACTATGTTAGTAAAATTTTGTATGGAGCCGAATTGAATTATTCAACTATTGAAAAGTTTGCTTTAGCCTTGGTAATGGCTTCGAGAAAGCTGCGTCCTTACTTCCAGGCTCATAAAATTGAGGTGCTAACAAATCAACCCCTGAGAAATATCATTCACAGTCCCAAGGCTAGTGGGAGGTTGAGTAAGTGGGCAATAGAGCTAGGAGAATTCGACATCAAATATAAACCACGAACGGCAATAAAACACCAGGCGTTAGCTGACTTCATGGTGGAATGTACCATACACAACCAAGAAGTCGGGGGGCAGGAAGATACCATACCTCAAGACAAGGAAGTTGATAAGGGGACAAAGAACAAGATGATAAGAAGAAAGAATATTGGGTGCTCTATTTTGACGGAGCATCAAAAACAAATTTAAGTGGAGCAGGTTTGGTTTTACAAAGCCCTGATGGGTTCTTGATTGAGTATGTCATGAAGTTAGACTTCCCGACCACAAATAATGAGGCGGAATATGAAGCTCTAATAGCTGGTCTCGGCCTAGCAGGGACACTTAGAGTCAAGAACTTAAAAGTTTGTGGAGACTCGAAGCTGGTCATATCCCAGGTAAAGGGAGAGCTTGAGGCAAGGGACGATACGATGGCTAAGTATGTCCGCCTAGTAAGGGCTGTGATGACCCAATTCGATGAATGCCATGTTGAGCACATTCTGAGGGAGGAAAATGCTAAGGTAGATGCATTATCAAAGTTTGCTTGATCTGAGATAGAGAAAAGTTTAGGAAGTCTATACATCCGCGTTCTGAAGACACGGAGCATTGATGTTAGGCTTTTAGCTCCTATAGGTCTAGGGACGTCATGGATAGATCCCATTAAGACCCATATTCAAACTGGTTGGTTTCCTAATGATGCTACTGAAGCACGGAAGTTGGCTGTTCAAGCATTAAGATACTCCCTGATAGATGGGATTTTGTATAAAAGATCTTATGTGGTTCCTTACTTAAGATGTCTCAGGCCCGATGAGGCACTCTTGGCTCTTGAAGAAGTACATGAAGGTATCTGTAGACAACACTTGGGGGCAGAGCACTGGCTCATAAGATAACTCATTTAGGCTTCTATTGGCCATCAATGATGGCTGATGCCAAAGAGTATGTGAAGAAGTGTGACTGCTGTCAGAAGCATGCACTGTCATTAGACAACCCCCCGAGATCCTGACCTCCATCAACTCACCTATCCCCTTTGCTATGTGGGGAATGGATATACTTGGGCCTTTCCCCATGGCCATGACACAAAGGAAGTTCCTGATTGTAGCCATTGATTATTTTAATAAGTGGATTGAAGCCAAGCCCTTGGCCAAAATCACAACTAAGCAGGTTGCACAATTCCTATGGGAAAATATCATGTGCCGGTATGGAATTCCCCGCATCCTTGTCACTGACAATGGAACACAGTTCAACAATGAGGAATTCAAGAAGTATTGTGAGGAGAATGAAATTGAATTACGATTCACCTCTCACCCGCAAGCCAATGGGCAAGCGGAAGTGGCGAATCGAATAATCCTGGATGGACTAAAGAAGAGGATCGAGAAGTCGAGGAATAATTGGGTGGATGAAATACTCCCAATACTATGGGCCTATAGGACTACCTGTAGAGTCACGACTGGAGAAACTCCCTTCATGTTAGCATATGGGGAAGAAGCAGTTGTTCCTATAGAGATATCACATTCCTCCCCCAGGATACAAGCTTTCAATTCTGAGGAAAATGAGGAAGGGCAAAGGTTAGCCCTAGATCTAATCGACGAAGGATGAGATGAGGCACATGCGAAGATAGTGGAATATCAGAAAAATGCTTCATTCTATTATAACCTAAGGGTTAAGGAAAGGTTTTTTAAGCAAGGTGACTTAGTCATGAGGAAGGTGGAAGATTCTGGTGTAGGGCAGAAAGGGAAACTTGCCCCGAATTGGGAAGGGCTATACAAGGTCAAAAGTGTTCAGGGTAGAGGAACCTACAAGCTTGAAACTATGGATGGTTTTGAAGTCCCAAGAACTTGGCATGCGCAAAACTTGAAGGTTTACTATGTATAAAACAGTTAAAACACGATTATCACATATCAGAATGACAAGTAGGTTTAAAAGCACCTTGAAGCTTTGCTTGCTTAGGATTTTTATGTATTTAGTAATAGAAGATATGTTTAGATTTTATCAGGGTTGAACCCATCTCATGTAAGGTATCAAGAATATCAAGTTATAATAAAAAGTGTTCAGCTTGATCTAGCCTATTAGATTGATAAATTGTGAAGGATAAAACCAAGTTATAAACTTGAGTTTGAAAACTCAGATAAACTATGATAATATTTGGACAATACAAGTGAAAATAATCAAAGTCAATTACACAAATTCAAAAATGTCTGAAGAAAAGAAAAGTACATAAAGAGTTAGGCCTTAAAAGGGTCGGATTCTTCGGAGCTGCTATTTGTAGTCTCCTCGGACGTCTCCTGAGTTGGCCCCTCGGAAGTCTCTTCAGAAGTCTCCGCCGAGGTCTCCTCAGAACTACCCTCACATGGCTTAGATGCCTTAGGGGACGCTGGTTTCAGAGGCTCCTCCACCCTTGCCTTCTTAATAATTGGCTCGGCCTCTTCCTCAGAAGAAGATTCCTCCTCTTCAGAGCTGGATTCGGGCTCCCTCTTTTTTGGCCTTGACCATGGCTCCCTGATGATGCTCTGATCGGGGACTCTGAAGTTCCCTCCTTAATAAGATCAGCGAGCTTATATGCAATGCCTCCAAGTGCTGGGACTTGCACAGGGCAAGGGAAGGAAGATTGTTCAAGAACCTCAAGAAACTCGTCCTAGATAGCCTCCACAGCAGCATGCCAGCCTTCCTTATAACTGACTGGATGGACGAGGGCATCGTGCTCTACCATTAAGTCCTTGAATTCTTGGGTATCCATCCAGCCGTCAAAGGTCTTGTCTTTCTGGGCCTTGAGAATAACAATCTCAGCCTAAGCCATTTCAAGATCGGAAGTTGAGGAGGCAAGTTGGGCTTTAAGAGCCTCTATCTGCTGGTTAGCCTCCTCAAGCTTCTTGTTTGTGTCCTCTAGACCAACTTTCCAAGCCTTGGCTTGGTGAATTGCCCCTTGAAAGTGGACATTCGCCTGCAAGAGACAAAGGAAAAGTGAGAAATGAGAAAAATTATGACAGATAACTATGGATACCAAAAGAAAAAGACATACCGTTGCCAAGGCCTGAGCTCCGAAAAGCTCATTAGCTTCCAAGTCCTGTTGAAGGACAAGGTCATGATAATCTATGGGGGTAATAGACTGAATCGACCACTCTTTGGTTATTTTTGTATTGCCAACGATCGAGTCCTTCCCCAGAATTCCCCAGGCAGGTTGGAAAAAGGCCCCCGGTTTTTATTTTGTACGCAAGGGTTGGCTAGGGCCTTCCTCGTCTCTTTTCCTTGCCTGGAGAAGGAACTCTGAGAAGGGATCCCCAAGGCGCGGGTCCTTGAAGACCTTCCCGACTCTCTTCATCCTGGTCGTTTCCAGGTCTTTCGGCTTGGTAGCCTCTTCGATCTTCTCAGCAACTGTAACGAATAAGTAAAGTGAATTGAGAAAATAGTAAAGTAAAAAAGTAGGAAAAACGAAGGCAACTGGAAAAAGGAAGAAAACGTACATTTTTTAGGAACGAGAGAAAGGCCACGTTCCACAAGAATAGTCTCCCTGATTAGATCCCAAGAGTGGGATGCCCCATTATCCTGGGTAAGGAGGTTGAAGGCCCTGGTCTCTTCCTCAGATAAAACTATGTCATTCGGGCTCCCATCCACAGTTTGCCCAAATGACGAGCGAAAGAGGGTGCTCCAATCGCCGCCCTCCCAAAGGACGTACAGAAACTCCTTCTTCCACCCCAAGTTATTTTCGGGGATCGACTTTCCATTCACTATATGGGGAACAGTGGGGCGTTGGTTCAAAGAAACCCACCCCAGATTCTTGTCGGGGATGTTCTTGAACTGAAAGATTTTTCTGAACACAGCAACTGAGGTAGGGACGTTGTGTTTGGCACATTGCGACAGGTAACAAAGAATTAGCCTCCAAGAGTTTGGAGGGAGTTGGCAAGGGCTGATGCCCACATCAGCTAGCAGAACAGGGATAAAAGGATGAAAGGGGAGTCTGATACCTGCCCACAGAGTGTCGCTGTAGACACATAGAGTGTCTTTCTTCCATTGACAGGCCCTGTCGGCCGGACCCGCAAGAACCAGCTTGAAGGGTTCCTTGATCTTGAAATAAGTACTCAACTTATCCAGCTCCTTTGGATCCTGGAAGATACAGATGTGGTCATGCACATCTAGATGCGCCTCAGACGGGTACCCATCCCCTCGGGTGTTGATCATATCAATCAAGGAAGTGCACCGTGATTGAATGGGGAACTCATTAGACTTTTTGGCCATGTTCATGTTGGCTAAACGGGTCATTCTCTTATCAGCCATCTGAAAAAGGGCGTAAAAGAAGACAATTTTAAGCATAAACTATGCAAAAATGAGCAAAAGAAAAGAAGAGGGAAAGGTATTTACCTGAAATAATGCTGCAAAAAGGGGCTGGCTTGCTAAAAGAAGGATTTGGGGCTCAAAAACTCTGACCTACAGTTATTTCTCTGAGATCTTTAAGAGAAGAAAAGAGAAAGAGAACTCAGAAATGAGAAAGTGAGAAATGAGTCACCCTAGTCACTCCTTTATATAGTAGGAAAAAGGGAAGATGAAAAGGCAAAAAAGCCCATTAAGCTGAAGGCCCAAAGGAAAAGCCCAAATTCTGGAATGTTCCAGAGTATCTTTGGAGTTATTAATATCTTTGGAGTTATTAAGTTCTGGAACCTTCCAGAGTATCTTCAATAATTTTAAAAGGCCCATCTCAAATCCAAACAGAACTTAGAGAAATGAAGGCCCAAACAAGGCCCAAATCCAAAAAGGATTTGGAAAAGTGAAGGCCCAAACGAGGCCCAAGTCCAAATAGGATTTGGAAAAATAAGCCCAATAAAAGGCCCAATCCAAGTTGGATTAGGAAAAGCCCAATAAAGACCATATATCAGGATTGAGGTCGAATTTGAGGTCGTGAATCCTGTTCGAACTCTTCGAACATGCGCCCCAAATACGCGTTAAAAAGACCAGGATAGAGGTCGAAGTTGAAGTCGTGGATCCAGTTTGAAATTCTTTCAAACAAAAGCCAGAAAAGCACATATCAAAAAGACCAGGATTCAGGTCAAAATCCTGGTCTTGGATCAAGCTCGAAATTTTTTGAGAAGGAGTCAAAAAGGGACCAAAACTTCGAGCAAGATCCAGGTCGTGGGTTCGACTATGATCCAGGTCGAAACCCTGGTCGTGATTTCTAGTCGAAACATTACGAACAAGAGTCAAAAAGGGACCAAAACTTCGACCAAGATCCAGGTCGTGGGTTCGACTAGGATCCAGGTCGAAACCCTGGTCGTGATTCATAGTCGAAACATCACGAACAGGAATCAAACAAGGACCAAAATTTTGACCAAAATCCAGGTCGAAAGCTCGACCAGAATCCTGGTCGAAACCTAGGTCGTGGAACCTAGCCGAAATTCTTCTACTAGGATTAAAAAGATGACCCAAAATTCGACTAGGATCCAGGTCGAATTTTCGACTAGGATCCTGGTTGAAAAAGGGCTGAAAATTGGAAAACGTTTCCGAAAAATTGCAGAAAATTCGGAAAGTTCCAGATATTAAGAAAAAGTCCCGGAAATTAAGGGAAGATTCCTAAAAAATACCAGAAAGTTCCTAAAAAGAGTGAAAATGGTAAAAAATAATAGGGAAGTATTCAAACAACCGTGAAGCCGCGTACAAGGAAAATCGTTATAAATGTGTAGTTCGCTCCACACTTTACACCAAACGATACCCTGTAAGGGAACGAGTGAACTTAACTTATGCAAAATCTTTTACGGTTTCCCAAAAGTTGGGGGGAAAATGATAGAGAATAAATAAATCTTATTTATGTAATTGAATATTGCACATGATTTGGGCTACAAGGCCCAATAAGAAGATGTATGACATTCAGACCAAAAAGGTTAACATATTGATCAGGCCTGATGGACCAGATCAGGCCTGATGGAACAAAGAAGACCCAAAACCCTGAATATTAATTAATTTAGTAATTAATTAATAAGGAAAAAATCAGCTTTTAAGAAAAGTCCCAATAAGGACATAAATCCTAGTAAATTACCCTCCAAGGAACCTAGAAAGATAAGGAATCAGTTTCCTACCACTTAGGACTCTAAAGTCCATTCTAATTCTAAGACTTGACCACCAAGTCTCCTACACCAAGTCCAATTCAAGGACTCCCAACATCTATATAAAGGGCCTCACCCCAAAAATCAGAACTACATTTTTTGACTTGATCCTTGGCAATCAGCAAGCTATGTAGGCATCTTGTTAAGGCAGATTGAGTCACGAAACACAAGAGCAGTCAAATCGAGCCTCGAAGCTCACGTTCCCTAGTAATAAATACAACAATTATTATACTTTAGTTTTTGATGCATAACAGTAATTGATTTTAGGAATAACATAAATGATTTTTAGAAATTGGAAAAATGAATTTTGATTTAAAATTAAAACAGAAATGCAAAAACTGAAATTTAGAACAACCAAAGCAAGAAAACAGATCAAAGGGCGGTGGGGAGTTGACTAACACGTCGCAGGAAACTGGGTTTTCCAGAATACGAACGACGTCCGGCCAAACTTCGGTGACCCCAACACCCTCAAATTGAGCTGTTTTTTATTCGATTTCAACATCAAACCATTCCATACAAACCCATCTATGTGTTTCTGCAGTCAACCTCCATCCCAGATTTCTCAATCGCCATCTCCAACCAAGAATAGTCCCAAGTCTGGCAACCCAGTCAGATAACTTTGATTTCGACCTAACCGCCTCCAAAAACAACGTTACTAGCGTCAAAATAAAGCCATGATCATTTGCAAACTAACTATATCATCAACTACTAACCCAAATTCAAGAACAATCAGAAAAATCGAATCAAAAAAACCCAAAACTCAAGAACACGGTTTCAACAATCCGGGACTAAAACGATGCAACCAAATATATAAATCGATCTTAAACATCATTCTAAAGCTACTGGTAACATCCAAATTAACGAAAAATCATCACAAATCAAAAATGATTTCAAGAACAAAAATATAAAGATCGATTTTAATCATCAGCTCACCTTAGTTTGTGATTTTGGTACCAAAAGATCCGTCTCTTCGAGAGGATTGGAGTGATTACAAGAGCGTTAACAGAGGTTCAGTAAATCTCTCAAAATCAAGGGATTTGTGTCAAGAACAAGATTATACCCCCAAAACTGTTTTTAAATTTCTGAAAATAACGAAAAAAATGAAAAAACAAATATATCTGCTGGTATTTATATTTTTACAAAAATTATACTTCAATATAAATTAGGGTGTTTTTATCCCTAAATTACAATAATTAAGCCCCAAAATAATAATTACGGGGAATAATTTTAAAAATAAGTAAATACAAAGTTAATGTCAAAATTTCCTAAAATATGCGAATAATTCAAAAATGCATAAATACTGGGTATTTACAATACGAAATTTTTTATAAAAATAGGAACACAGATTTTTGGGGGTTTAATGTCCCGATGGGGTCTCGGTCCGCTGATTTTTGGAAAACAAAGCGATACTTAAATTAACAGAAAAACCCGAATACACTTAAAATACATTCCTTTGCATAGAAACAAGATAAAACATGTACATTGATAAAGGCGTAATTAAATACGGGTCCAAATTATAGACTGATTCATATATTTACAGTTTAAACATATATTAATCAATCGAAAAAAAAATTATGGCCCGCACTGAAACACACATAACAACTGTAACATCTAATATCATGGCAATAATCACTTTAAATTTATAAAACACATAATATTTGTGACGGCCTCAACCCCGGGGTCAGGAGTTGACGTCATCAATAACATTAATAACAACACAATATAATTTAACTTAACATAAATACGACCCCTTTACCAAGATCTTTTCCAGGTTTAAGTATGATTTAGGTTACAACCATTACAAAACCAACTTACAACAACCATCCTGACTCGGTTAACATAACACAGCAACTCAACAGACCATCCTTGGCCCAATACAACCAACTAAGAGGAGTCTGACACGGAGGGAACTGGAACTCTGCCCGACTATCACGGAAAAATCTCCTAGTCATCTGCAATACATATATAAAACATTCTGCAAGGGTGAGCAATTAATTGCTCAGCAGTACCACTATATGAATAACATGATAAAACAGTTTATGATAAAACAGCTACAGGAACAGAGATTATAGCTCATTTGCAACACATGGTAAACATTCATAAACTGGATATTCAAAACTAGCATGCTTTAAAAAAAACAACAATATCAGTCGTGTGCTGTGTATAATTACCAGAATTAAATCTTAGCATGCTATTTCATTTCCAAATCCACCGTTTACTCACTTTTTCCGTTACGAGAATCACAAAGCCAAATCAGATATGTACGGATATGTGAAGACAGCTGATCAGGCCATCAACACCAGACGGCTCTAACTGCCATCCCATTTATGTAATAACCCCAAAATTTTGAACTTTTTTGTAACCCTTATGAATAGTGTTTTTGCTGATATTGCTGAATAAGAAAACTTTTCATGCCACACTATGTAGGGGTTCTTTTATTGTTATTCCGAGATCTTATTAGTACTCTATATGATATATAAGTGTATGTAAAGATCGTCAGAATCCAAATTCGAACACTTTGATTTTTCCCGAAAATCCACCAGATACCGAAAGAATTGAGTATAAGGTAACAGGATAAAAAGGATTTAAATTAAAGGATTATAATAGAGGATCATAAAAGGAATATAATGTATTGAGAAAGGTTAAGGAAACCCAAGTAATAAGATCCCGGGTATGATCCCTCAAACGATAAACGAAAACGAAAGTTAAGCGAACCGTATAACAGATCAGCGGTCATTAGCCAAGTAATTAGGAGTTAATCAAATGGTTAGTGGAGAGTGATGTTATCTCACCAATAAGAAGAGGACAAGTGTGGGAGGATGACATAACATGATGACCTAAGCATGACCAAAGAGAAGTGTGTTGTTGGTTGATTAAGAACCACACAAAAATCACCATAGTTAAAAGGTAAATAATTAAAACAAAAGCCAAAAACAACCAACCAATAATTCATTTCACCAAAACACAAAGTTGACTTCACTTTTCTTCAATAAAGCTCTCGGCCCTTTTCATATTTCAAGAAAGAAAAATCCAAAATCCAAGATCCAAGCCTTGTTAATTAGTGAGGTAATTATCTAATACTCCTTATGCATAAATATAGCTATCCTATAAGTTTGAGCTTTAAATTCCTTCACAATCTCTTCCTAAAATTTATGGAAGAAGAGGGTGAATAGTGTTTTTCAAGAACTTAAAATTTTGTTCTTGAGTTTTTGTTTAGATTAAGCTTGGGTAAGGACTTTCAAGGGTGATTCCAAGCTAATTAGTTACTCCTACTCACAAGGAAGGTATAATCTCTTAACCTAGCTTTGTTATTGAATGTTAAGAGCTTAATAAGAGTATAATAGTTCATGAGAGGCTTGATTGTTGTGTATTTAGAGATTGGTTGGTTTTATTTAGTTTTTGGAGTTCTAAATCTTGATGATTAGTTAAAGAACTTAAGTAAATCTTTTAGTTCATGTTGGGAAGTAGTATAAATTTGGAAATATTGAGTTGTTGGGGCTGTTGTAGCATTTTAGGTATGGATTTTGGTTGTATGGTTGAATTGTGGTTGATTGGTGATTGATTTAGAGTAGGATAAAAATTGGTAGTCGCGTAAACATAGCCGTCGTAATGTCCGAATTACTTTAGACTGTTTTGTTATTAACATCAGGACCCGAGAACTCACTGTTAGGTTTTGACCATTCCCATGATTAGATAGTTCATGTTATGAGCTTCATTTTGATATGTGGTTCGTTTGAATCCGATGTACGGTTTAGGAGAAACGACCGTTTTAAGTAACGGCATTTCGCGAATGAACCATTACCCCTCGCCTTACTTTGAAACATTGGTTAAAGACCTTAAAGGACTAATTGGAGTATGAAACATTTATGTAAAGTATATTAGGCAGTTGGTAAGGCACTCGTGAAAGAATCGCCTTAAAACTCTTAATCGTTAATTTATTAAAAATGGTGGAGCCGAGGGTACTCGAGCGACTTAAGAGAATCGTTGAGCGCAAAGCGAGTGTTAGAGTCTAATTAGTTAAAGTGTAGATTCATAAGCGACTTTGGTTTAATTCCAACTTATATGTTGTTTATAGGTTACCGGACTCTTCCCAAGCCATTTGTCACCCCCAGTCGCTCAGGCAAGTTTTCTACCCGTTATACTATTGTTTTGATGTATACATATGTATATGCATTATCTTGTGATAGATGCATGGTGGTTATTTAGCAAATCTTGCGATATATTGGAGCATGTGATATGGTATATATGCATGTCTGTTTCGTAATCTTGATATATATCTGTTGATTCAAATGCTTATAAGTTGCATAATACCTATGCTAGAGATAAGCAGTAGTTGCGTATACCCTTAGTATAAGGGACCCAAAGGTGAACATTTTCTAAAACCGGGAGTCGATGTTCCCGAGTATAATATATATATATATATATATATATATATATATTCTTATATATACTTATATATGGATATAGTTTTCAAAACTATTAATCGAATAAGTTTTATTCGATAACCTTATTTTATTTAATGAATATTAGTTGAATATTCATTCGAGGACTTATGACTCCGTTTATTTTATTAATGAATATTAGTTGAATATTCATTCGAGGACTTATGACTCCGCTTATTTTATTTAATGAATATTATTTTGAATATTCATTTCAGGACTTATGACTCCGCTCATTTTATTAATTAATATTCTTTATTTTATTAAAGAATAATGTTTCGATAATCAAACTTATTTTCGATTATTCAAATAAAGATCATACTTTCGTATAAGTATATCTTTGGTTATTTAATATCCATTTCAAGTATGAGTTTTAAAACTTTTACTTCAATTATTTTTATAAGGATTATCCTTATGGGAATATTATTTAATTAATAATATTTAGATATTTTCTAATATATTGGGACTGATTTATTTTATTAAATCGGCATTACTCCAAATATTCTTAAAAATGTTTTCGAGTCTTCAAAATGATTTTTAAAAGTTAGAGCAGATCCTAAAACTCATTTTTATATTTAAGATCTTCCTTTCAAGGGGATTTAAATACTCGCTCAAAACCTGAGGGATCCGGCTCTGTGGTTTATTTTATATTCGCAACGTGGTTGCTGGTTTGAGATAACAATTTGATTACTTGCCCAATGTTCGGGAAGTAAGTCCATCTGATTAAGTCCACATAAGCGACAGGCCGGGGTACGGTCTATGAAGGTGTAAGAGGCTGGGTGACAGTCCATCCACGCGTGAGTGGCCGGGTAACGGTCTAGCGCGAGGTCCAAATGCGGCCAGGGTGATGACCGGCGAGGAATTCATCCATCTACAGTAGAAAAGGTTACTTATTGGTATCTTTGCCTGATCAGCAAGATATCGGGTTTATGCCACAATTCTTTTCCTTTCCAAAAATTCATTGGATGTTACAAACTCTGTTCGTACTTTACATGACAGAGGTTTTCAGGAAATGTATAAGAGATATATATGTGGATATATATCGGGACTTAATGAAGTATCTCGTAACTTCATTTCATTCAATAATATTTCAAAGATTTAATCTATTCAAATCTTATCTTGTAGTCTCATCTATGTGATGAACTATTGAAAACTCATTATACTTTAAACCGTGGTAGTTCAAGTAGTTTTATAAATGATATGAGTATAGTGAAGTATTTGGTAACTTCATCCCTTGTTTTTGCTTATATCCAGTAAGTAATTATCTTACACTTGATAAAGGATTCTAGTATGTTATCCATTTAGATGCTTGCATTATTGTTTACACTATATATTATCTTGCGAGCTGTAATGCTCACTCTTGCTTCATTTGTTCATCACACAACCACAGTTAGGAAAGATGGCCAGACTCAAGCAGACCCAGCGCAAGAGCGTGGGAAGCGCCCCGAGCCTTCCCGTTGAGATCGTAGCTTCTATAGCTGCATAGGTAGATCTATCTATAGATCAGACATTCTACTTTTGGGAATCAATTATGTATAATTATAACTTGTGGCAGATAATGGCAATTAATTGTAAACTTATCAAGTAATCATTTTGGGTTGTAATAACTTTTAAATTGTGGATTCAAGGACTTGTACTTATTTCAATTTCATCTCTGAGACTATAATGGGTTATGGTGTGTGTTAGTGTAGGGTCACAGCATGAGGTTATTTATTATTAATTAAGTTAAGTGATATTGTGGAAAGAAAGACCGTGATGACCCAGATCCCCGACCCCGGATCTGGGGGTGTTACAGAAATGGTATCAGAGCTAAGCGTTATAAACCTCAGAGATGATGCGACGATATAATAATAAACTCACAAAGATAATAAGAACTCTTGCCAAGTTCATGGTCGGACTACTTAAAGTAGCACTGACAATTAAAACCCTTACGGGAACCCTTATAAGTATCATGATAGTAACTTAGCTCGTTTAATGTGTAGGCACATGAGATAGAGGATCCTGAGATGTTCGAGCGTGAGCATGATGAGGCACTGCTAGATGCCGAGGATCAGGAGGAGCCTGAGATGGAGGAGGATGAGGAGGACCCCTCAGAGGAGTAAGAGACAGAGGTTATTGCTATTTCAGATGAGGAGGACCCGGATGAGGTCCCAGTAGCTGAGGAGCATGTCGGAGCTATAGTGGAGTACACAGGTACCCCTTTACCCACACTCCCGGTGGTCAGAGCTCCTACCCCTCCACCAGTATCTTGGAGCCCCTATGATGACAGCTCAGAGACCCATACTTCTGAGCCTAGGCAGACCGAGGAGGCACCTCCAGCGACTCCGGATTCACCACCTCTCGACCCTGCCCATAGGCAGTCTTTGTTAGCTCACGGCTATGTTCAGGATGTACTGAGGACCCGAGTGGCTGTTGCTGAGGCCCGGCTGGATGAGGTCAGGAGGGAGAGGGCGGGTAGGCGTGCCCGAGCTTATGAGACTAGGGCTACTATACCCCGATCCTTATGGAGGGAGCTGACGGGGATAGAGCTCACGTCCCGAGCGAGACTCCGATCGCTCCAGGGGGACAGGCATGGTAGGATCTCCTGGCGGCAGGCCGACTATATCTTCCGTCGTGCGATGGAAAGGGTATGGGAGCTGACCCGCTCCGGTGTGTGATTCAGGACCGGCGATGGGATAGTCTAGTTGTCTAGTTAGTCGAGGCCATAGTAAGAGCCAATTTTCCGGGATAATTGACTTTTATATAGCATCCCTTTTTCTGACTAGACAGATAGACTCTTGTGTATCACTTTTGGGAAGATGGCTGTAGCACTGTTGTACTTTTGACCAGATCAAACTATGTATTTCTCGCATTATGTATATATTTGTTTCCTTTCAGTTCAGTTCCTTAGTGACGAGATCACTATTTTTATCATTATTATTACTGCACTTCTTTTAGAACTGTCATAATATAATAGAATTGCGAGATACATTCTCCCCATTATAGAACTGTGCAAGGCACAATGTTGTGTATGATTGTGACCTAACATTGAATTTCCCAAATATTTATCAGTATCATGCCGCCAAAAAAGATTGGACTAGGGCGAACCCTGGATCTGAGGACCGGGGAAGCCATAACCAGGACGGTAGGAACCAAGAACACAGTGAAGAGGAAGACGAGGATTATGTTGAAGAGGATGACTCCCCGTATGAAGAGGAGGAGGAAACATATGATGTTGAAGGATTTGAGATAGAGGCTGAAGAAGGAGAAACTGAGGTTGAGCAACCAGTACCAAACCCAGGCATGGATCCCATGGGTCAGTTCATGCAACTACTAAGGCAGAACTTGGAACGTCAACCCAACCCACCCCCTCAAGGAAATAATAATGTTGTAGAAAACTCTTTAAGGGCTTTCAAGTCCCTTAAGCCCCCTGAGTTCCACGGATCAGCCGACCCAGTTGAGGCAAGGGCATGGCTAAAGGAAATGGAGAAATCCTTTGAGATTTTGAGTACCGATGAGGCACAGAAGACTGTATTTTCTTCCTACCTTCTGAAAGGAGAGGCCAACTACTGGTGGGAGGCCAAGAAAAACATGGAGACAGATGCTATCATAACCTGGGAGAGGTTCAGTCAGTTGTTTTTGGGAAAGTATTTCCCGAGGTTTATGGAGAACCAGATGGAGCTCAAGTTCTTGGAGCTAAAGCAGAATAACTTATCCGTAGCAGAGTACGAAGCAAAATTTACTGAGTTATCAAGGTTTGTGCCGGAGTTTGTGAGCACCGAGGAAAAGAAAGCTAGGAGGTTTCAGCAAGGACTGAAACCGTGGATTCAGAATAGGGTGGCAATCCTTGAACTTACGGATTATGCCACTCTGGTGCAAAAGGCAATAATTGTAGAAGCCGGAACTGAACAGATGCAGAAGGAAAGAGAGAAGAAGGGAATAAAGAGGAAAAGTATGAGCATGGGTGGAGGTTCCGCAGGGGGGAGCTTCCCAACTAGATTTAATCGAGGAGCAGTGTCCCTACCAGGAAAGAGTACTGGGTTTAAGCGGCCAATGGGTGTGAATGTGAGCCAGAGCGGCTAGAAGTCAAGAAGGTCCTATTCCAACCAATCTCGACCCCCATTACCAGCCTGTAAAACTTGTGGTAGGATGCATTCTGGGGAGTGTAAGGGGAAGCCAGTAACCTGCTTTAAGTGTGGTCGAGAGGGTCACTATTCTAACAAGTGTACTTCGCAACCCCCTAGTGTCAGCCCGACCACCATCTGTTATCAGTGTGGAAGACCAGGCCACGTGAGGAGGGAATGCCCAGAGAATAAACCAGCAGCTTCAGGAGCAAGCAGGGCTGCTTCTAATAAGCCACCTACTGCGAGGACTTTCAACATGACAGTCCAGGATGCTATGAAAGATTCAGATGTCATAACAGGTACCCTTTCTCTAAATTCAGCTAGTGCAAATGTTTTATTTGATTCGGGAGCAACTAAATCTTTTATATCAAGAGACTTTGTGCATAAATTAAGACTTAAGGCTGAACCCTTGATAGAACCCTTACAAGTAGAAATAGCCAATCATGAAGTTATTCCTGTTAACCAGATTCACCCCGCCTGTGAGTTAGGCATAGGGGAACAATCTGTTAGTGTTGATCTGATTCCTTTTAAATTAGGGGAGTTTGATGTAATTTTGGGAATGGACTAGCTATCTAGCAATGATGCTCAGATAGACTGTAAGGGGAAGAAAGTTAAGTTGAATATCCCAGGAAAGAAAGAAGTCATATTTAGAGGAAAGAGGCAGACGCAGAAATTTTTGACTATGGCCTAGGCCAAAAGGATGCTACGAAAAGGAAATGAGGCTTACCTAGCCTATGTGGTGGACACGCAGAAGGAGGTGCCCAACTTACAAGATATTCCGGTAGTCAACGAATTAGAAGATGTATTCCCACAAGACCTTCCAGGATTACCACCCGATAGAGTGATTGAATTTGCTATTGAGTTGGCTCCAAGGACGGCGCTAGTTTCAAAGGCACCTTACCGGTTGGCCCCATTAGAAATGATGGAATTAGCTACTAAATTGCAGGAACTCTTGGATAAGGGTATGATAAGACCCAGTGTGTCTCCATGGGGAGCACCAGTGTTATTTGTTAAGAAGAAGGATGGGAGCATGAGGCTGTGCATCGACTATCGAGAGTTGAACAAGCTAACCATAAAGAACAGGTACCCGTTACCTAGAATAGACGATCTATTCGACCAGCTAAAGGATGCTGTTTATTTTTCCAAGACTGACCTGAGAACTGGATATCACCAACTAAAGATTAAACCCGAAGATATTTCCAAGACCGCGTTCCGTACCAGGTATGGGCACTATGAGTTCTTGGTAATGTCCTTTGGATTAACCAACGCCCCAGCGGCTTTCATGGCTTTAATGGACAGAGTATTTAAGAAGTACTTGGACAAGTGTGTGATAGTTTTTATCGATGATATTTTAATCTACTCAAGGATTGAGGCAGAATATGCAGAGCATTTGAGGATAGCTCTAGGAATACTCAGAGAGGAACAGTTATTTGCCAAATTCTCGAAGTGTGAATTCTGGCGGAATGAAGTACAGTTTTTAGGACATGTGATCAATAAAGAAGGAGTATTGGTCGACCCCTCCAAGATAGAGGCGGTCTCAAACTGGGAAAGGCCAACCACACCCACAGAGGTAAGGAGTTTCATAGGATTGGCCGGCTACTATCGTAGATTTGTACAGGACTTTGCGAAGATCACAGCCCCTTTGACACGACTTACTCGTAAGACAGAGAAGTTTGAATGGACGGAAAAATGCGAGAACAGTTTTCAGGAATTAAAGAAAAGGTTGGTAACGGTCCCGGTGTTGGAATTACCAGACGGAAAAGGAGATTTTGTGATATATAGTGACGCGTCGCACAAAGGATTAGGGTGTGTGCTTATGCAGCACGGTAAGGTGATTGCGTATGCGTCAAGACAACTGAAGGAATATGAGATTAGATATCCTACTCATGACCTTGAGCTCGCGGCAATAGTTTTTGCCCTAAAAATTTGGAGGCACTACTTGTATGGAGAGAAGTGCGAGATTTTCACAGACCATAAGAGCCTCAAGTACATATTTACGCAGAAAGAGCTCAACATGCGCCAGAGGAGATGGTTAGAGCTAATCAAGGACTATGATTGTGAGATTCTCTATCATCCGGGGAAAGCCAATGTGGTGGCTGATGCCCTTAGTAAAAAGGAAAGACTCAGAATGATAATGACTTCAGAAGAATTGATAAAGGATTTCGAGAGAATGGAAATAGAAGTAAAGGTAACCGGAACCGGAACTGAAAAGCTGTTTCAGATCTCGATGCAGCCAGAGTTATTGGAAAAGATTAGATTGTGCCAAGAGAAAGTAATGAATGAAGGCAGAGAGTCAATGACTGGAGAAAAGATCCATACTGAGAAAGATGATAAAGGGATAGTGAGGTACTCCTACTGAATTTGGGTTCCGAACGTTCAAGAGCTTAAAGATGAGATTTTGGATGAAAGCCATAGTTCAAGGTATTCCATTCACCCGGGAAGCACCAAGATGTATAGGGATTTGAAGGAGTATTACTGGTGGCCCAACATGAAGAGGGACGTAGCAGAATGGGTAAGCAAATGTTTGACTTGCCAAAGAGTAAAGACAGAGCACCAGAGACCCAGTGGACTTTTACGACCCCTGGAGATTCCCGAATGGAAATGGGAACAGATAGCCATGGATTTTGTTATCGGTTTACCAAGGACGAAAGCCAACCATGATGCCATATGGGTGATTATAGACCGACTGACAAAGTTAGCTCATATCATTCCTATCAATGAGAGATACACAGTCGATAGACTGGTGGACATTTACCTTAGGGAAATAGTGACGCGACATGGAGTCCCAGCGTCCGTTGTCTCAGACCGAGACCCCAGGTTCAACTCCAGATTTTGGAGGAGCTTTCAAGAATGTGCGGGGACCAAGTTAAATATGAGTACTGCTTACCATCCCCAGACAGATGGGCAGAGTGAAAGGACCATCCAGACACTTGAGGATATGTTGAGAGTCTGTGCAATAGACTTTAAAGGAAGTTGGGATGATCACTTGCCGTTGATCGAATTTTCTTACAACAATAGCTTTCATGCTAGCATCGGAATGCCGCCTTATGAGGCCCTGTAGGGAAGAAGGTGTCGATCTCCCTTATACTGGGATGAAGTAGGAGAGCGAAAGATGCTCGGACTCGAAGTGGTCCAAAGGACCGAAGACATAGTGGATCTCATCAGGGGACGGCTTGTGGTAGCCCAAGACCGGCAGAAGAAGTATGCAGACTTAGCCCGAAAGGACAAGGAGTATGAAGTAGGGGACTTAATACTATTAAAAGTATCCCCTTCGAAGGGATTAATGAGGTTCGAAAAGAAAGGGAAACTAAGCCCAAGATACATTGGACCTTTTGAGATATTAAGACGGATTGGGAAGTTGGCTTACGAGCTAGCTTTACCCCCGAACCTACAACAAGTTCATAATGTGTTCCATGTGTCAATGCTAAGGAAGTATCATCGGGATGCCAGGCACATAGTGAAGTACGAGCAGGTGGATATGCAACTAGATCTGACTTACGTTGAAAGACCAGTAAAGATTATGGATAAGAAGGAGCAGGTGCTTCGGAACAAAGTAATCAAGCTAGTCAGAGTGCTATGGCAGAATCATAATGTGGAAGAATCAACTTGGGAACTAGAGAGCGCAATGCTAGAAAAGTACCCCCAATTGTTTTCTATTTGATTCCGGGACGGAATCCTTTTAAGGAGGAGAGACTGTAATAACCCCAAAATTTTGAACTTTTTGTAACCCTTATGAATAGTGTTTTTGCTGATATTGCTGAATAAGAAAACTTTTCATGCCACACTATGTAGGAGTTCTTTTATTGTTATTCCGAGATCTTATTAGTACTCTATATGATATATAAGTGTATGTAAAGATCGTCAGAATCCAAATTCGAACACTTTGATTTTTCCCGAAAATCCACCAGATACCAAAAGAATTGAGTATAAGGTAACAGGATAAAAAGGAATTAAATTAAAGGATTATAAGAGAGGATCATAAAAGGAATATAATGTATTGAGAAAGGTTAAGGAAACCCAAGTAATAAGATCCCGGGTATGATCCCTCAAACGATAAACGAAAATGAAAGTTAAGTGAACCGTATAACAGATCAGCGGTCATTAGCCAAGTAATTAGGAGTTAATCAAAGGGTTAGTGGAGAGTGATGTCATCTCACCAACAAGAAGAGGACAAGTGTGGGAGGATGACATAACATGATGACCTAAGCATGACCAAAGAGAAGTGTGTTGTTGGTTGATTAAGAACCACACAAAAATCACCATGGTTAAAAGGTAAATAATTAAAAAAAAAAGCCAAAAACTACCAACCAACAATTCATTTCACTAAAACACAAAGTTGACTTCACTTTTCTTCAAGAAAGCTCTCGGCCCTTTTCATATTTCAAGAAAGAAAAATCCAAAATCCAAGATCCAAGCCTTGTTAATTAGTGAAGTAATTATCTAATACTCCTTATGCATAGATATAGCTATCCTATAAGTTTGAGCTTTAAATTCCTTCACAATCTCTTCCTAAAATTCATGGAAGAAGAGGGTGAATAGTGTTTTTCAAGAACTTAAAATTTTGTTCTTGAGTTTTTGTTTAGATTAAGCTTGGGTAAGGACTTTAAAGGGTGATTCCAAGCTAATTAGTTACTCCTACTCACAAGGAAGGTATAATCTCTTAACCTAGCTTTGTTATTGAATGTTAAGAGCTTAATAAGAGTATAATAGTTCATGAGAGGCTTGATTGTTGTGTATTTAGAGATTGGTTGGTTTTATTATGTTTTTGGAGTTGTAAATCTTGATGATTAGTTAAAGAACTTAAGTAAAGCTTTTAGTTCATGTTGGGAAGTAGTATAAATTTGGAAATATTGAGTTCTTGGGGCTATTGTAGCATTGTAGGTATGGAGTTTGGTTGTATGGTTGAATTGTGGTTGATTGGTGGTTGATTTAGAGTAGGATAAAAATTGGTAACCGCGTAAACATAGCCGTCGTAATGTCCGAATTATTTTAGACTGTTTTGTTCTTAACATCAGGACCCGAGAACTTACTGTTAGGTTTTCACCATTTCCATGATTAGATAGTTCATATTACGAGCTTCGTTTTGATATGTTTTTCATTTGAATCCGATGTACGGTTTAGGAGAAACGACCGTTTTAAGTAATGGCGTTTCGTGAACGAACCATTACCCCTCGCCTTACTTTGAAACATTGGTTAAAGACCTTAAATGACTAATTGGAGTATGAAACATTTATGTAAAGTATATTAGGGAGTTGGTAAGGCACTCGCGAAAGAATCGCCTTAAAACTCTTAATGGTTAATTTATTAAAAATGGTGGAGCCTAGTGTACTCGAGTGACTCAAGAGAATCGTTGAGCGCAAAGCAAGTGTTAGAGTCTAATTGGTTAAAGTATAGATTCATAAGCGACTTTGGTTTAATTCCAACTTATATGTTGTTTAAAGGTTACCAGACTCGTCCCAAGCCATTTGTCACCCCCAGTCGCTCAGGCAAGTTTTCTACCCGTTATACTGTTGTTGTGATGTATACATATGTATATGCATTATCTTGTGATAGATGCATGGTGGTTATTTAGCAAATTTTGCGATATATTGGAGCATGTGATATGGTATATTTGCATGTCTGTTTCGTAATCTTGATATATATCTGCTGATTCAAATGCTTATAAGTTGCATAATATCTATGCTAGAGATAAGCAGTAGTTGCGTATACCCTTAGTATAGGAGACCCAAAGGTGAATATTTTCTAAAACCGGGAGTCGATGTTCCTGAGTATAATATATATATATATATATATATATATATATTCTTATATATACTTAAATATGAATATAGTTTTCAAAACTATTAATCGAATAAGTTTTATTCGATAACCTTATTTTATTTAATGAATATTAGTTGAATATTCATTCGAGGACTTATGACTCCGTTTATTTTATTAATGAATATTAGTTGAATATTCATTCGAGGACTTATGACTCCGCTTATTTTATTTAATGAATATTATTTTGAATATTCATTCCAGGACTTATGACTCCGCTCATTTTATTAATTAATATTCTTTCTTTTATTAAAGAATAATGTTTCGATAATCAAACTTATTTTCGATTATTCAAATAAAGATCATACTTTCGTATAAGTATATCTTTGGTTATTTAATATCCATTTCAAGTATGAGTTTTAAAACTTTTACTTCAATTATTTTTATAAGGATTATCCTTATGGGAATATTATTTAAATAATAATATTGAGATATTTTCTAATATATTGGGACTGATTTATTTTATTAAATCGGCATTACTCCAAACATTCTTAAAGATGTTTTCGAGTCTTCAAAATGATTTTTAAAAGTTAGAGCGGATCCCAAAACTCATTTTTATATTTAAGATCTTCCTTTCAAGGGGATTTAAATACTCGCTCAAAACCTGAGGGATCCGGCTATGTGGTGTATTTTATATTCGCAACGTGGTTGCTGTTTTGAGACAACAATTTGATTACTTGCCCAGTGTTCGGGAAGTAAGTCCATCTGATTGAGTCGGCATAAGCGACAGGCCGGGGTACGGTCTATGAAGGTGTAAGAGGCTGGATGACAGTCCATCCACGCGTGAGTGGCCGGGTAACGGTCTAGCACGAGGTCCGAATGCGGCCAGGGTGATGACCGGCGAGGAATTCATCCATCTACAGTAGAAAAGGTTACTTATTGGTATCTTTGCCTGATCAGCAAGATATCGGGTTTATGCCACAATTCTTTTCCTTTCCAAAAATTCATTGGATGTTACAAATTCTGTTCATACTTTACATGACAGAGGTTTTCAGGAAATGTATAAGATATATATATGTGGATATATATCGGGACTTAATGAAGTATCTCGTAACTTCATTTCATTCAATAATATTTCAAAGACTTAATCTATTCAAATCTTATCTTGTAGTCTCATCTATGTGATGAACTGTTGAAAACTCATTATACTTTGAACAGTGGTAGTTCAAGTAGTTTTATAAATGATATAAGTATAGTGAAGTATTTGGTAACTTCATCCTTTGTTTTTGCTTATATCCAGTAAGTAATTATCTTACACTTGATAAAGGATTCTAGTAAGTTATCCATTTAGATGCTTGCATTATTGTTTACACTATATATTATCTTGTGAGCTGTAATGCTCACTCTTGCTTCATTTGTTCATCACACAACCACAGTTAGGAAAGATGGCCAGACTCAAGCAAACCCAGCGCAAGAGCGTGGGAAGCGCCCCGCGCCTTCCCGTTGAGATCGTAGCTGCTATAGCTGCAGAGGTAGATCTATCTATAGATCAGACATTCTACTTTTGGGAATCAATTATGTATAATTATAACTTGTGGCAGATAATGGTAATTAATTGTAAACTTATCAAGTAATCATTTTGGGTTGTAATAACTTTTAAATTGTGGATTCAAGGACTTGTACTTATTTCAATTTCATCTCTGAGACTATAACAGGTTGTGGTGTGTGTTAATGTGGGGTCACAGCATGAGGTTATTTATTATTAATTAAGTTAAGTGATATTGTGGAAAGAAAGACCGTGACGACCCGGATCCCCCACCCCGAATCTGGGGGTGTTACAATTTACTTGTTCCGGAACTCAGAGACTAGCTAGGTCTCTGACCTGCTGGACTAATCAGTTATATATTGCGCGCTACCGAATTAGCCTCTTACGCCACCTGACAGGTCTACTCTTGCTCCTATGTATCCCATATCTGATCCTTTTATCCAGTTTTCAAAACACTTGTACCTATCTCATTTTAAAATCATTCATTTTACCAGCACACACATGAAATCAATTTCTCAAATCATTTCATTCAAGATAGGTACCTTTCGAAGTTACTTTTCCCTAAAACAATTTAAAAACAGTGATTTATAACTACAGGGGATACGTAACTTAAAACATTTCTATTCCATTACGAGAATAAAACATTTAGCTATTCATACATACTGAACCATAAAAGAATGGTCAGGGGTACTTGCCTTGCAGAGCTTTACAACTATCATTGATTGACCTTGAACCGATTTGGGATACTCGCCTTTGTCGCTTTACTAATTGACTATCCTGGATCTGACTTCAACGCTCAGGTCCTTCGCTCGGAACCTTGCTAAGTTTTCGACTGATCAATAGATTATGTCTAGTCCAACGCCACTCTCGGGCCTTCCGACTAAAACCTACAGGAGTCGAAATACTCCATGTCAGATGTCTAGGTATGCTTGACATATCCTCTCTATTAATCCTACCCAAGCGATAACAAATCCCGACTCATAATTATACATATTATAATAACACACGCCACAACTAAGGTTCATATTCTCTAAAAATCGGTTCGGTGTTCGTTTTCGGAAAAATACATATACTCGTCATTTTACAAAATTAGGGTTATTACTTTTGACAAAACAGTTCACCACCACACACAATCAGATTTCGTATACAACATATATATATATGTGTTTATATATACTCGTTCGACAGCCCGATAATTACTGGATACGCTCCCGTATTTCCGTAGTTTGATTCCTCAGAAATTGGGCAGCACCTCCTTTATTTATCGGACTAACCCGTCGAACAACTCGACGTCAATTCAACAACATAATCACCACAATCCAATTTACAAGTCCCAACCATCAATTCGAACTAACAACAACAATCACAAGTCACAAAATCCCAAACGCCAATTCTATTACAGTTATTAATTATTATCCGTATTTTTTTATTTTTATTTATTTTGAAATATTAGGACTCAGAATCGCGTCATCACAGTCCACCGTCCGCTCGTCGAAATTCATCACGGACGGCGGTAAAAATCCGCGGGTGCCCGTATAAATCGGGTTTCCATCGCGAACCTTCACCGAATATTCTTATAATTATTCCGGCATGAAATATAATTTATTTCACGAATGCAACCAATCAATTTCTGCAGAGAATTAATAAAATAAGAATTTTCCGCATAGCAGTTGAACCAAGGCGGCATGACATCAAACAAATACACGCGCACAGAAAGAACATTTATATACGGGTCGCCGTGCTGGAATAAGCCGGCGGCAACCGGGCAGAGATAGCACCACGGTCACACAACTGGATAGCACACATACATATATACGTATGGGTATATGTATGTACACAATCCAACAGAACAAAATAAAAGCAACAGCCGAGAACAGCGATGGCGGCCGTAAATTCAAGGCTGCCGGAAAACAGAAATCAGACAACTCAACTTACCATGAACAGGGGAGATGAAAATAGAGAGAGAGAGAGGGAGATTAACTGGGAAGAAAAGTAAAAAAGGTGAGAGTTAGTAGAGAAAGAGACTAGATCGAGGTGAAGGAGAGATAAGGGAAGGGGGTGTTACAGAGGAGGGGATAACTGGGGTTATTTTTTTCTTTCTACAGCAACCAATTAGCAAGGACCAGGTGTCTACTTAATTCCCAAAAATCCGCCACGTGTTTACCCCTTTCTGACAGCCCCATTTTACCCCGGTTTTACAAATTTAACGAACATCGTGCGAATCCCGAAAATTCCAAATAAATTTTTAAAATGTCACGAATAATTCAAAACTAATAAAATAAATTTCTCATAATTTTTAAAATATTTTTGAAACGCAACTCGTACCCTCATTTCATAATTAACGAACCGAGCTGCACTTAAAACAAATTTCGAAAATCACAAAAATAGTCTTAAAATGTTAGAAATATTCTGAAGTTTATAAAAATACAAATTCCAAAATTTTAAAATAATTTCTGAAATGTAATTTATACCGCTTTTCTCAAATAAGCGAATCAACGTGCGGGTAAAATTAATCCCAAAAATTCCCAATTTTTTTTTAAAATTCTCAGAATATTCCCAACTTAAATTAATATGAATTTCATAATTTTTGAAAAATTCTGCAATTAAATGCAGATTTTACAATTTATTGTAATCAGAAAATCATGTAGGGCTAAATAATTGATGAAATATTAATTTCTAAATTTTATAAAATCCCAAAAATAATTATTAAGATTATAAAGTCATAAAAACAATTTTAGAGATGATATACATATTTACACAAATAAACTTGTATTAAATCCACTTTTAAAAGTGAAAACAATTCAATACAAGTCCATAATTAATTACGAGGACAACCCAGTACACCAAAAATCACACATACATAATAATAAAGAAACACATAGCGGTCAAAGCCAATACACAAATTTTATTTAAATTAATTATTTCATAATTACGCACAAAAATACACGAGTCGTTATATCCTTCCCCCTTAAAAAGATTATGTCCCCAGAATCTGATCTAACTAAATAAGTGAGGATATTTGTCAAGCATATCTGACTTTAACTTCCAAGTAGACTCTTCGACTCAAGGATTTATTCAACGCATATTCATTAGGGATATAGACTCATTTCTAAGAACTCGCTCTTAACCATCTAGAATTTGGATCGGTCATTCCACGCAGAATAAATTTGGATAAGGTCCCATTGGCTTCTAATCGATGACTTGATTTGAATCAGATACCTATCGCCTTAACATGGACCACGTTATATATATATATACATTATTACTGCGGTGACAACATCAACTCAGAGACATTTTACCTATTTTTTTTATACCTCGAAAAGTTCAATACATTTAGGACTCTACTTGTCCCTTCTATTCAAACTTAACCAATCTCTTGCAAGGTGAAACTTTTTGATGTACCACGATCCTAATTCTATATATTCATATTTCTTCGATGCAAATCCGCTTTCTCTCTTTGTATATCCCGAGCTGTTTTAACTCTTTTCCGAGTCAACACCACCACACTCTTGATGTACTGAATTAATTCAGGACTTAATAATATCTCTACTCCCACTTTCTCTCAATAGAGTGAGGACTCACGGTTATGTCCACACAACACTTCGTAAAGTAGTATTCTCTTACTAACATGGTAACTATTATCATAAAAACTCAATCCATGGTAGGTGATTATCGCAGTTTCCTTTTTAAACCCATCATATATATACTCTCCACATATATTATATTATCTGAATCATCTTCTCACTTTGACCCTATGTCTAAGGATGATAGGTAATACTAATTTTCAATTTAATTTCCAACATCCAATCGCTTCTTACTCATTTCCATCAGTTAAGGCTGGGAAATAATCTCATATACTAACTTATCATCACCTTCAGGTACTCGACTTCACTCCCCCAATTTCCAATTCTTTTTGCTAGCTCTTCAGGAATCTTAGTTATATATCTTTTACTACACTGGCCCTACCTGACTGGTCGTTAATAGGATATCATAATCTTTTGATAATCTCAACCAAAATTTTATACCTTGAAATCTTAACATACAGTTGCTCCCTTTTCAACCTTCATAGGGAAATCCTTGGGCATTCTACTCCGACTTTCTTAATCTTTGAATAGCTGAGGATGTTATCAATAAATACAATTTGCTTATCCAAGTACTCCTTATACATCATGTTCCTTAATTCCTCAACACTTGTTATTCCACATAATATCATCAGAACTTGCAATGCTCATAACTCATTCTAATCACAATCCTTGATATATCCTGCAGTTAGGTCTTGAGTCAATCCCCGAGAAATAACACACTCCTTGAATTTGGTCATTTAAGTAATTAATTCTTAATAAAAGTTACTTATTCTTATTCGTTGTTTTGTTAAACTCCCGATAATCAATACACAATCTCATAATTTCATCCCTCTTCCTTAACAACATCACTAGTGCATCTCAGGGGTCTCTATCTAATATACTCACTTCCTTTTCCAATCACTTTCACAATTATCGCACTAATTATTTCGTTCCACTGACCTCTAGAGACTCCAGGGCATTTATTTATTACTCTAACTTTCTCTAGCGTAGGTATTTTCTCTTCTTCGTATCTTTACACATGGTGGATCTACCTTATATCCTTAGCATATTACTCCTTTCCCTGCATGATTGGAAGAACTTCTTATGTTGCTTCTGCATTCAGAAATTTACCTTACTACTAGCTTCTGTACACTTTACACTTCGCTTCTTCTAAAAACCCCTCCTTGCCTTTCAACCGGACAACCAACTTGTTTCCAAAATCACACCGAACTCTACTAGCTTGAAAGGTGCCAGATTAGCTGCATCTACGTCCACATTCTAAATCCTCAATCTCTTGGTGCTTTTAAAAGTTCTGCCTCTAGCTGTGTGGGATGTTGGCCCTTGGGAAACAACATCTTGAGTAATCGTTCGACAACTCCTTGCAATATGCCCATCTTCTCCACAATTGTAACACATAAGTCCTGGATTTTATGGATTACATTCTGATGCATAATGATCCTTATGTCCACACTTGAAACATTGCACATTCTTTTTGCACGAACCACGGTGTCTCCTGTCACAGGACTTGCAATCCACTGTTGATTTGACTAACTGAGTTAGAGTGAAAACAACTGAAGTAACATTAGACCTAACCTATGATAAACTCTGTCTCCAAAATTTCTTACTTCTGCTTCGGCCAAACCGATTCTCAAATCTCTGACTGGATTCTCCTTGGTCTGCCTTGTCCATAACACCCTCCGACTTCTTCTTTTTTTATCACTTTCTTCCTTAACAGTCAACTTCTGGTCATCTTCCATTACCAGGGCGACCTAAACCATAGAGGAGTATGTCTTGAGTTGTAAAGCCATAACTCCTCTACGAATTTCAGGCTTCAACCCTTGTTGAAACCTCCGTGCCTTCTGACTCTCCGTACTTACATACTCAGGAACTAATCGGGCCAATTCTGTAAACTTGGCCTCAGATTCCAACACACTTCTTTCACCTTGTTTCAGTTCTAGAAACTCGATTTTCATTTGACTTCACACACAATCTGGGAAATACCTTTCCAAAAATAGCTCAATAAACCTAGCCCATGAAACAGGGCCTTCTCCTTCTAACGCTCTGGTTTAGTTCCACCAGTAATTCGCTTCATTCTTTAAGAAGTGATTTGTATAATCAGTCTTAAAATTATCACTTATTTGGACAAGATTGAAAGCTTTCTCCATCTCTTTTAACCATGCTCCAGCAGCTACTGGATTAGGTTCACCCTTAAATTCAGAAGGGTTAACATTCTGCAAAAATTTGAAACAAACACTTGGATTCACTCCTTGTTGTTGCTGCTGCAACAGTAGTTATCGCTACTGAACCTGTTAGATTAACTGCAACTGTTGTTGCTACTGCTGGCACAATAAATCTAGAATTTCATTTATAGTCGGACCCTCCACAAAACTACTACTATTTTCTTTAGACTGTGTAGCTTTCTTAGGTGGCATCTTCCTGAGATATATAAATGAGTTTATTCGAAACATAACAAAATGTTTGACCAAAGATATCACCGTGTAAACGGTGCACCTGTATCAGGAAAATGCTGCCCAATAAAATACCCATGTCCTTAATATCGGGGTCCATTTACAAAAGAAATATAGATTAATGTTAGATATATTTCTGATGTCATGACTAATATGATTTATGTTTAGTTTTCAGATCTTAACTAACATGACAAATCAGGACTTAACTAGAAATCAATACTTATACTGAAGTCAGGACTTAAGATATCAGAACTTAAGTTGTCAGAACTTAAGTTATCAAGAGATTTTTATCAAGAGATAATATCAGGACTTAAGGAGACGTTCAGATAAGGAAGACGGCTGATTGAAAGGAAAGAAGATCAAGATAAGCATAAGAAGAGATATGCTTGGAGAAGAATTCTATGAAGAATAAAATACTTGGAAGAAAAGATAACTGATTGATATATATTAGGAAGCAGAATCATATTCGATATCAATTAGAACTAATCTTGTAACTCTGTAGTATATAAACACAGACATAGGGTTTACACTATATGTGTTATATTCAAGATTATTATTCATTGTAACCCTAGAAGCTCTCGTGATAATTTGTTCATCACTGAGAGAGAACAGTTCTTTGTAACAGAGTTTATTGTGTTAAATAAAATATGTGTTCTATTACTTGAGTTCTTATATTCGATTTGATTGTAGTAAACACTGTATTCAACCCCCTTCTACAGTGTGTGTGACCTAACAAGTGGTATCAGAGCAATCTGTTCACATACATACAGTAAAGATCCAAAAATAATTATGTCTGAAGAAGCACAAACTCCAACCAAGCCCACCAAAATTGAAGAAAATCCAAAGACTCAAATCCATAATCGATATAAGACTATTAGGTTTCCCATACTGAAACCTTCTGAGTATCCCATATGGAAGGTGAGGATGTCTATGTTTCTGGAAGCTACAGATCCAGAATTAATGAAGGACCACATAAGCCAACCAAGCTCTCTATTGTAGTTGCAGATCAGCTAGCACAGATTGTACCAAAGGAGAAAAGTGAATATACAGCTGAAGATATCTCATTTATTACAAAGGATGCAAAGGTAAGACATTTGCTGCACTGTGCCATTGATAATGTTATGTCAAACAGGGTAATTAATTGCAAGACTGCAAAGGAGATATGGGATGCTTTAGAGACAAGATGCCAGGGAACTGATTTAATTAAGAAGAATAGGAGGACTATACTCACTCAAGAATATGAGCATTTTGACTCAAAACCTGATGAGTTATTAACTGATTTATATGATAGATTTGTCAAACTCTTAAATGATCTGTCACTGGTGGATAAGGAATATGATCTTGAAGATACTAATCTCAAATTCCTTTTAGCTCTTCCTGAAAGTTGGGATTTGAAGGCCACAACTAGAAGAGACAACTATGCTCTTGATGAAACTACTCTTGATGAAATTTATGGTATGCTCAAGACTCATGAACTTGAGATGGACCAAAGAAGCAATATGCATGAGAGAAAGTCAAGGAAAGTAGCTCTTAAGGATGAGGAGGAATCCCCTAAAGTGGTTGTCTCAAAGAAAGGCAAAGGAAAGGCTCTCATCACAAAGTCTGATAGTGAGTCATCAAGTCCTGATAGTGATGAGGATTCAGAAACTGAAAGTCTATCTGAGATGGACCCTGATGAAGAGATGATGAAGCTGTGTGCTCTTATGGTGAAAGGAATCACAAAGATAACATACAGGAAATTCAGAAGGGGAAAGAAGTTTTCCAGGAAAGGTGCAAAGTTCTGATAAGAAAGGTTTCAGAAAATCTGAAAGCAAAGGAGGAAAGTCTGACATAGGAGATTACTCAAATGTCAAATGCTACAACTGTGGTGAGAAAGGCCACATATCTCCTGATTGCAAGAAAGTGAAGAGTGACAAAGGCAAGGCACTTGTCACAGAGAAGAAAAGCTGGACAGACACTTCAGATTCTGAAAGTGAGGTGAACTATGCTTTGATGGCAAATGCTGATAGTAGTTCTGAAGCTGCTGAGTTAAAGGTACCTCAAACAACTTATGCTTTTCATACTGATGATATTACTAAGTTGAGAAGATATCTTAAAACCATGTTCATTAGTTATGGATAATTATCTCGAAAACCGGTACCGTTTGGATCAGCTTTTATAAATAAATGTACCGTTTTATATCCGGAATGATCCAACGAGATACTAATTTTCCGTAATTATAAATAGCCGCTACCGTATTTTATTTTATACCGAAAATCATTTGCAAACATTATTTACAAAGTTTTTACAGAGAAAATACTATAATTATATTATGATCTTCATAATCAAACACAAATTCAGAGGCGTTATCGATATCGGATTTTGACGCTCTTATACTCAAATCGAAGCTCTGAAAATCAAGAATCATAATCTTTCATCAAAACACACCCAGAAAAATCAGGTAATTCTATAATTAATTATTTTAATTCAAATTTATTGATAGTTAAATTAGGAATTTTTATTCGAGAAGTTGTTTGTGTGATTTGATGCCTGCATAATAAAGATCTTTTCTTCCTGATGATTTTGGTATATCATACGCTTGATTTGGAGTTCAATAACGTGTTCAATTTTGTGTTTGATTCTCGGATTATGATATTAGGGTTTATTGTCTTTGAATGTTTTTAATTGGATTTGGGAATTTCTTGTTTAGGGATTATCTGTTAATTTCATTGATATGGTTGTGATCCTTGTCGAAATTGCAATCGAATGGTATGCAGTAGAATAACTAACGATTCCGGGAAATCGATCAATTGAATTCACCGGATTCTCATCGGTTTTGTTCGAGTTTTTCCCCAGAATCGTGCTGAACTGATTTTTGTGGTTAAATCTTGTTGATTTGTGTTTCTGGAACGAAACAGGATCGATTAGCATCAAAACCCCTGAAGAACAATGTCCATTGAGGCCGGAATTGAACTGGCCGGAGTTTGAATCGCTGGCCGGAATCTGGGATTCTTCCCGACCCGGTTCCAGTTCATACCCGACCCGTTCAGTTTAATCAAGACCCGGTTTTGATCCAAAAACCTCTAAAAATAATTATATTTTTAAGTTTTTACAGTTTGGTACCTGGGAGTTTCCAGATATTTCAGAGAATGGATTCTGTTTTAAAATTCTATATAAAATGGAATTATGTTTCATTTTAATATAAAAATGATATTTTTATTATCTTAAAAATTGGAAAAATATTTACTTGATTATTTTAAATTCAGAAAATTATTTTAATTATTGATTTATTTAAAAATAAATCGAAATTATTTTATTAATTATTTTTAATTAGCTTTTAATTAATTTAATTAATCGATTAATTTATAATTAATTGATTAATTAATTTAATTAATTATTAATTAATTTTAATTGATTTAATAATTAGATTTAATTATTTAAAATTGATTTAAAATTCTGAAAAATAGTTTCGAGTTTTAAAATATTATTTTAAATTATTTCCAAGGCTCGATAATTATTATAAAAATGTTTCAAAGCCAGAATTGGCCAACCGAACCCTGTTTATTACCCCAAAATTGATCCAACGACCCGTTTTAATTCCGAAAAATGTTTTAAAAATCATTTTAAATACCAGAAAGCCTATTTATGACCCGAGACTTCTTTATAAATGATATATCATTGATTACGTGATGTATTATGTGTTATACGTGACTTGTTGATTGACTATCGGTCTATATATTCGGTGATTACTTGTTTATAGCATAACTTTCAATCCGTTAATCGGATTTGGGTGAAACAAAGGGTAGATAGAAGTGCATGTCGAATAGAATCGTATGAGTTAAATATTGATAAATATTTATAAATGCCTAGCAGAGTAAGCAAGGCATAAGAAAGGGAAGCAGGTGATCAGAAAATAGAATTGACATGTAGAAAATACAGCAAGTGATTAGAGAATAGAAGCGAGGCATATGAGAAGCAGATGAGTGGTTGTTGAATGGAATCATTAGACGAGTACAAGTGAAGTTGAATTCGAATATGATAAGGCAAGTACTTCTAAACCTTTCTCGAGATATATTACAAATATTTTTAAATTCTCTTATGACATATTGTGAATATTCAAAATCGCTCTACTTTATACTATAAGCACTTTGAATCCTTCAGCCTTGAACCTGAGCCACATCATTTGATCTTTGAGCCGTGAGCCTTATTCTTTGTAAACCATTTCTTGATAAATTTACCAAATATTAAACCCCACAAATACGATACTACTCCATAAGTATATAACCATCATATACCAAACACTGGAACAAAATTATTTTAAACATACAGAAACTTTTATACTCAACTATACCTTGTGATATCAAAGTACTAAAACCTTGTCAAAACACTATTCATCTAATACCCGATTATCCTACCGGCTGGAGGCCACTTCTTTTATGTACTTGGGCATACCCTTTCAGTAACCATGAATTTTTACCATGCTCTTATACAAATGTTTTACTATTATGGATTATGATCTGGTTTTATTGAATTCTATTGTTTATCATACTGAACTGCTTTAGAATTGGATAGTTTTCTTTGTATGGACCAGATTCGTGGTCAGACCATATCAATGGTCAAGTTAGGCCAATGTGTGCCTTGGATCCAGTAGTCAGAGAAATGTTGTGTGCTTTGCTCGGGGTTAGTGCGTGACTGATCAGCAGCCTAAACTTGGTTTTAAAAACCTAAAATAAATATCCAATTCTATTGGTTGTTTAACAAGAAACCTGATACCTTTGAATCATGTCATTTATTATTATTTAACCTCAGTTATTGATAATATGACTTGCTGAGCTAGTTAGCTCACTCTTGAGAATCTTTTTATATATTCTACAGTTAAGAAGGATACGGTTGATAGCGAGGTTTCCCAGTTCAATGTTCAAGCTAGGATTCCAGATTATGATTGATCGAGTCAGCAGGAGCTTATGGCAGTAATGAGATAGCAAGGTTGTAAGAATAATTTTTATATCAGTTGTAAATTAAATTAGTTGGGATATGGTATGTTGTATTAAAAGTTAAGGTTGTGGCTTGTTTTCATACTTTAACCTGTTGCGATCCGTGGTTATGTAAAGCAGGGTCTTTGTAAATAATATTTTGTATACATGTTTATATATTGAGTATGTGTTGTGGACCCCAAACTTCTGACCCGGGTTTGGAGGATGCCACAGGTTGGTATCAGAGCTACAGGTTATAAGTCACTGAAATAAGCTTAGATTATCGGGATTGGGTAGAGGGTTAGGATTAAGAATAGGAAATAGAAAGATAGGTCATCGTGAGGTTGAGTGCGACTATATAGCAGGTCTCCGGCACGGTTCGTGTTGCGATTCGGGATTCTCAACTAGCGATGTGATATCCAGGCAATGACAATGGCAGATCCTGATTTCCTTGCATCAACTGATCATTTGGAGCTTTCCATTTAAGGACCGTCATCTTCTTCCAGATTCGATTTACGCCTTGTTTTCCCATCAGTATTAGCGGTACTACTTTCTATTATGACAGTTGCGCCTCTCCAAGTTATTGAGCGCTATTCTATCATTTCTCGATACGAGATTACCTATTCAAGAACCTTCATTTGCTTATTCTTGTTCTTCTGAACATTTAACCATGAATGTATCTTTCCTGTTTACTATATACTATATTCTATATCCTCAGTTTAAAAACCTTTCCAATGAAATAACAGCATTTGTGAGAAGGGACACGATAGCTGCAATAAATGGTGAGTATTGAGATACAAATTAAGGTGAGAAAGGAGTTTAGACAGAAGATTCAAGTGTTCTGGAGGATGGTTGTTATCAGATTACAAGAAGCTATTGGTAATTAGGCCACTCATGACTAGCTTGTGGAATGGAGTAGATAAATGTTAAAGAGAAAGAGTTAGAGGAGATTAGGGATCTGAAGATTTCTCGAAATTAGGAAATGGTGTTGTAATGATATAATATATATATTCTAACAAAATGATGCGGCATTAGCTGACTTGTTGACTATTGGATAGTCTGTTCTACTTAATAATTACAAAGTGGTTAACGGGGATACTACCAGTATGGGAGCCTTAATGTGAAGCTACGAATAAGATAACGTGCAACGATAGCGGAAGTTTTCATTTATTTATGGAGAATAATAGATCCCAATGAAGGAAAGAAGATAAATGGAAGTGAACGGACCCTTGAGTGATTGTTTCTTTAACTTGGTATCTGGTCATAAGAAGGATAACAACCAACTCATACAGTAAGGGCAACCGGAGGTGTGATTTTCAAAATTTTCAAAATTTTTAACAAGTTTTCGAAAAAGATTTTCCTCACAAAATTTCCAAATGTTTTTTTTGAATAAAATAAGTTTTAAACATCGGTTGTCAAGTTACTATTTGAGTTTCTTGTTTGTCAGAAAACTTGGATTATCTGGAAGAATGTTGTCTCAGACTCAGTATTATTAATTCGGAGAACGAGGTAACTTGCGATTATGAAGAAGTGGGTGCAAGTATTGTCTGATAGGATTAACAACAGAACCAGCGTACGGGGTAACTATTCATCCAATTACTGGGATTATCAGAGTTCGAAGAATTCATTAATTAAGCGAAAGCCTGAGCATGACCGAAGAAGATGGGGAAAATTTCCAGACTTTTCTAAAGGAAGAATATTATTAATAAAATGATCATTATGTTGAATGATTTATGGTTATTCCAAATTAAAAAGAGAAAACTCAAGGTTATCTGATAAGAACGCCATTATGATCAAATTGTTAAAGTATTATACGTATAGGTGTGACGTTACAGACGCGAGACTTAACAAGTAAGAATCTACCATAATGCTTAATTGCAAAGGCATTTTAGCATACTTCTAAAGTTGTTATGTGATACAATTGAGAAATGATCGAGCAAGCTCGAAAGATGAATACAAGTGAAATGTGGATGGTGACCAATGGTATCATTCTCGTCTTCAATATTACAGTATATATTCCTTTTTAGTTCCTAACATGTATGAATTCCTTTCTTAATAAATTCTTTCTGATGATATCAAAACGGAGGATTTTGCATTCCTTTCAAATTTAATTGTTCCCCTCAAGTTTTGCTTTCTGATTGGGACAAACAGTGTTATGATGAGACACTTTGTTGGAATGACGAAGAGTCGGGTGGGACGCCACCTAATCATGTGCTGTATGCCATACGGTATAAAGGACTGGCCATCTTAAGTACCAATGTGGTTGTCTCATTCATATTCAAATCATTACTTCTTTCTTTTCAACTCTAAGTTTATTAAAATTGTGAATCCTTCTAGTTGTTTCGTTGTACCGCTGTTCTTTACGAGAGCTTTTCAAACAAAAGTCAACGTATTATACACCCAGTGGGAAAAGTTTCATCTACCTCTCATGCATAGAAAGGAAACAAGGGCATATAGTGAGAATTGTAAATCACTGGCCCTAGCCAGGGATACATTGTGAGTCAAGGAAATCTACTTCAATACGGAATACGTCTTCGAGAACAAGAATTTGCGATATGTTATTTAGAATATGAATGTGATAACGTGGAAGATTATTGCGGATACCTTATGCGCTAAAGTATTAAAAGATGTTGGAATAACTTGATCGTATATCCCTCAAGGTTTTATTAATCAGATGAATTATCTTGTCGAATCAATAAGTTTATGACTAAAGGACTAGCAAGTTAAGAATGTGCAATTATTGAATAAGTAAGTACCAATGGCGGAATCGATATTTCTGGCAATAAATTGTGAAGAATTGAGATCATTTGAGAAAAGAGGATTTGACATTATTCCAATGAGTGGATTAACTATTCCAGTGTGATGCCCAGGTAGACTGTCGTGATGGAAAATAGTCCTGAAGACGCCAAATAATAACATGAAGAAGTTTAGAGGACAAAGGAAAGTAAAGAACTTGTTAAGAGTGATTTAAGTGCTATGGCGATTATAAATAAGAATCAAGAGCAGAACGAACCTGAAGATTTTATAGTCTCAGGATATGTTTCCAGACGAGTTACCAATATTTCCTTTAGATAAAGAAAATGCGTTTATGATTGATTTAGTATCTGAAATGAAGCCAGTGTCCAAAGCCCCGCACAGAATGGCACCAGATAAAATAAAGAAGTTACCAGAGCAAATGCAAGAGATCATTAGAAGAAAAAGCAACTGGACCTAGCGTACCCCTAAAGTGCACCGGCATGATGTGTTAATAAGAAAAATGGAAGTGTAAGGTTATGTGTTAGCGAAAGCTCAACCAGTTTACTCTCAAGAGCAGACATCTGTTACCTCGAACCAATGATTTGTTTAAAGGTTGATTTAAGGCTGAGTATATTACCAAGTGCAGATTGAACTTATGGACATATCAAAGATAATTTTCAGAACTCAGTACTGTTGCTATAAATTTTTAGAAATATTAGCTGGAGGAACTGATATACCAGTGATATTTAAATTTGATGAGTAGAATTTTGAGGGAGGAATCTGGATAAGATGTACTTGTGTTACTTAAGAAGAACCATGCAACCTATACAATGATAGCTGAGGAATCAAAGAAGAAAGAAACGGTATAAAAAGGTTACCAGGTGAAAACTTTAATGCCAGGAAGTGTAATTCTTAGTATAGACAGTCAGTAAGGAGGAGACAAAAAGGGGACTCAGCAGAGGAATTCAAAGATAATATGAATAAAAAAGACCAGAAGCACCAACAAAAGTAAGAAAGTTATATGAAACGGAGAAGGGTGAAGAGAGTTTTGCGGAGTTAAATGAAAGGATGGTTACAACACCTATTTTATCATTTTGAAAGTATCAGGGAGATTTGGTAGTTTATAGTGATACTTCTGGTAAGGGAATAGGATGTGTGTTGACGCAAAGCAATAAAGTTATTGCATATGCATCCAGACAACCGAAACCTTATGAGCAAAAGTACCCTACTCATAACTGGGAATTAAAAGCAATAATAATATTTGTTTTAAAAGACTGGGAAATGTTATAAGTATAGAGAAAGATGTGAGATATATACGGACCACAAGAGTTAAAGTATGGACTCTCGAGGAAAAGTAAATATAGTGGCAAGAGATGAGCAAGAAGGAAAGAGAATGAACATAGAGACTGTACCAGAAAAATTATCGAGGGAATTCTAGAAGTTGGAATTGGAAGTGAGAGTGCATGATCCAAAAAGGAGTAAGAATGTATAAATATAACTTTTCAGTCGGGATTGTTAGAAAAGATAAAGAAGTGTCAGGAAGAGGTAGTAGATCAGGATATAAATCATTTAATATGTGGAGAATTGTGCACATAAAAAGGACGATCAAGGTATTCTTAGGTTTTCTTCTAGAACTTGGATTCCACCAGTAATGGAACTGAAGGATGAAATTTTACAGGTAGCTCATAATTCGAGGTATTCAATCCATTCAGGGAGTACCAAGATGTATAGAGATTTAAAGGAAATTATAGGTGGTTAGATATAAAGCGGAAAATTGCGGAATAAATTAGCAGATGTTTTATATGTCAACAGAATTAAAGTAGAGCATCAGAGATCAAGTGGATTGCTACAGTCATTGGAGGTTCCAGAATGGAAGTGGGAGCATATTGTTATGGATTTTATAGTTGGGGTACCAAGCACAAAAACTAATCATGATGCCATTTGGCTTATAGTGAATAGATTTACCAAGTCAGCTCATTTTCTGTCTATAAACGAAAGATTTTTGCTCGATAAGTTGATCCATAGGTGCCTGAAGGAAATTGTAGTTCGTCATGGAATTCCTATGTCCATCGTATCCGATCGAGATCCAAGATTTAAATCAAGATATTAGGAGAGTTTTTAAGAATGTTTGGGAACGAGACTGAATATGAGTACGCTTACCACCCGCAGACGGATAGCCAGAGTGAAGGAATGATCTAGACAATCGAAGACATGTTAAGTGTTTGTACTATTGATTTCAGAAGAAGTTGGAACAAGTATTTACCTTTGGTAGAACTTGCTGACAATAACAGTTATCATGCTAGTAATGGGATACCACCCTACATAGCCCTTTATGGACGCAAATACAAATCTCCAGTGTATTGGGATGAAATAAGAGAACGCAAAGTACTTGGACCTAAATTTGTGCAGCAGACAAAGGAAGCTATTAAATTTATCTAGAAAAGAGTGATAGCAGCACAAGATCGTCAAAGGAAATATGCAGATTAATAAAGAAAAGATATAGAATTCGAAGAAGGGAATTTGATATTACTAATAATATCACCGTGGAAGGGATTAAAGAGATTTGGAAAGAAAGGAAAACCGAGCCCAAGATATGACGGACCTTTTGACATTTTAAAGCACGTCGGTAAAGTAGTTTATGAGTTGTCGTTACCTTCGCACATGGAGCAAATTCACAATGTTTTTCACGTACTCGATGCTTAAGAAGAATAATCCAGACTCCAAGCATGTAATAAAGTAGGAGCCAATAAAGCTCCAGGCATATTTGTCAATTGTAGAAAGACTGATAGAGATTCTAGGAGAAAGAGAGAAAGTATTGAGAAATAAAGTGATAAAATTAGTAAGAGTATTGTGAAAAACCCAAAGGTTGAAGAGTCAACCTGGGAGTTAGAAAAGATTTGAGAAAAAGTACCTTTATTTGTTTTCCTAGGAGATTCTGAGGACAGAATCTTTTTAAGGGGGGGAGGATGTAATATCCGGGATCTATCGTGTAATTATTTTTGCTAATAAATAATTATTATATGTGTTCAGTATCAATTTTGTGAATTATTTGTTAAGTGTTAAATGTGTTTGGATGTTTAAAAATATTATTAATTGAGTATTTTAATTTTTATATGTCCAAAATAAAATATAGATAATTGTCATATCTTCCTAATTATTTTTATGTTGATTTATGAATTTATAAGAATCATATGGGTTTTATAAAATCTTTTTCTGGGTATTTAAAATCTATTTTATAAAAACGGGAACCAACCACCGTTATCCGTTTTTACGTTTTTAAAACCCGAAACTCTTCCGAGAACTCCTTCCTAACCTAATTGCAATATTCCGAGCATTTTCCGTGTTTCGACTTTTTCAATCCGGCGTACGGTTTGTCCTGCGCGGGTCCCGGCGCAACATTTTCGATACATTATTCATTTCGGTAAATCAATAAAACTCGTAATTTCGATAAACGGGAACTTTTTATTAAACTATCATAATTATCACCTCGTAATACGTGTAACCAGGCGCTGAGACCAAGACCGCAGTACAAATTGTACTGATTTGGATAATTATCTCGAAAATCGGTACCGTTTGGATCAGCTTTTATAAATAAATGTACCGTTTTATATTCGGAATGATCCAACGGGATACTAATTTTCCGTAATTATAAATAGCCTCTACCGTATTTTATTTTATACCGGAAATCATTTGCAAACAGTATTTACAAAGTTTTTACAGAGAAAATACTATAATTATATTATGTTCTTCATAATCAAACACAAATTCGGAGGCGTTATCGATATCGGATTTTGAGGCTCTTATACTCAAATCGAAGCTCTGAAAATCAAGAATCATAATCTTTCATCAAAACACACCCAGAAACATCAGATAATTCTATAATTAGTTATTTTAATTCGAATTTATTGATAGTTAAATTAGGAATTTTTATTCGAGAAGTTGTTTGTGTGATTTGATTCCTGCATATTAAAGATCTTTTCTTCCTGATGATTTTGGTATATCATACGCTTGATTTGGAGTTCAATAACGTGTTCAATTTTGTGTTTGATTCTCGGATTATGATATTAGGGTTTATTGGCTTTGAATGTTTTTAATTGGATTTGGGAATTTCTTGTTTAGGGATTATCTGTTAATTTCATTGATATGGTTGTGATCCTTGTCGAAATTGCAATCGAATGGTATGCAGTAGAATAACTGACGATTCCGGGAAATCGATCAATTTAATTCACCGGATTCTCACCGGTTTTGTTCGAGTTTTTCCCCAGAATCGTGCTGAACTGATTTTTATGGTTAAATCTTGTTGATTTGTGTTTCTGGAATGAAACAGGATCGATTAGCATCAAAACCCCTGAAGAACAATGTCCATTGAGGCCGGAATTGAACTGGCCGGAGTTTGAATCGGTGGCCGGAATCTGGGATTCTTCCCGACCCGGTTCCAGTTCATTCCCGACCCGTTCAGTTTAATCAAGACCAGTTTTTGATCCAAAAACCTCTAAAAACAATTATGTTTTTACGTTTTTACAGTTTGGTACCTGGGAGTTTCCAGATTTTTCAGAGAATGGATTCTGTTTTAAAATTCTATATAAAATGGAATTATGTTTCCTTTTAATATAAAAATGATATTTTTATTATCTTAAAAATCGGAAAAACATTTACTTGATTATTTTAAATTCAGAAAATTATTTTAATTATTGATTTATTTAAAAATAAATTGAAATTATTTTATTAATTAATTTTAATTAGCTTTTAATTAATTTAATTAATCGATTAATTTATAATTAATTTATTAACTAATTTAATTAATTATTAATTAATTTTAATTGATTTCATAATTAGATTGAATTATTTAAAATTGATTTAAAAATTCCGAAAAATAGTTTCGAGCTTTAAAATATTATTTTAAATTATTTCCAAGGCTCGATAATTATTATAAAAATGTTTCAAAGCCAGAATTGGCCAACCGAACCCTGTTTATTACCCCGAAATTGATCCAACGACCCGTTTTAATTCCGAAAAATGTTTTAAAAATCATTTTAAATACCAGAAAGTCTATTTATGACCCGAGACTTCTTTATAAATGATATATTATTGATTACGTGATGTATTATGTGTTATACGTGACTTGTTGATTGACTATCAGTCTATATATTCGGTGATTCCTTGTTTATAGCATAACTTACAATCCGTTAATCGGATTTGGGTGAAACGAAGGGTAGATAGAAGTGCATGTCGAATAGAATCGTATGAGTTAAATATTGATAGATATTTATAAATGCCTAGCAGAGTAAGAAAGGCGTAAGAAAGGGAAGCAGGTGATCAGAAAATGGAATTGACATGTAGAAAATACAGCAAGTGATCAGAGAATAGAAGCGAGGCATATGAGAAGCAGATGAGTGGTTGTTGAATAGAATCATTAGACGAGTACAAGTGAAGTTGAATTCGAATATGATAAGGCAAGTACTTCTAAACCTTTCTCGAGATATATTGCAAATATTTTTAAATTCTCTTGTGACATATTGTGAATATTCAAAATCGCTCTACTTTATACTATAAGCACTTTGAATCCTTCAGCCTTGAACCTGAGCCACATCATTTGATCTTTGAGCCGTAAGCCTTATTCTTTGTAAACCATTTCTTGATAAATTTACCAAATATTAAACCCCACAAATACGATACTACTCCACAAGTATATAACCATCATATACCAAACACTGGAACAAATTTATTTTAAACATACAGAAACTTTTATACTCAACTATACCTTGTGATATCAAAGTACTAAAACCTTGTCAAAACACTATTCATCTAATACCCGATTATCCTACCGGCTGGAGGCCACTTCTTTTATGTACTTGGGCATACCCTTTCAGTAACCATGAATTTTTACCATGCTCTTATACAAATGTTTTACTGTTATGGATTATGATCTGGTTTTATTGAATTCTATTGTTTATCATACTGAACTGCTTTAGAATTGGATAGTTTTCTTTGTATGGACCAGATTCGTGGTCAGACCATATCAATGGTCAAGTTAGGCCAATGTGTGCCTTGGATCCAGTAGTCAGAGCAATGCTGTATGCTTTGCTCGGGGTTAGTGCGTGACTGATCAGCAGCCTAACCTTGGTTTTAAAAACTTAAAATAAATATCCAATTCTATTGGTTGTTTAACAAGAAACCTGATACCTTTGAATCATGTCGTTTATTATTGTTTAACCTCAGTTATTGATAATATGACTTGCTGAGCTAGTTAGCTCACTATGGCGAATCTTTTTATATATTCTACAGTTAAGAAGGATACGGTTGATAGCGAGGTTTCCCAGTTCAATGTTCAAGCTAGGATTCCAGATTATGATTGATCGAGTCAGCAGGAGCTTATGGCAGTAATGAGATAGCAAGGTTGTAAGAATAATTTTTATATCAGTTGTAAATTAAATTAGTTGGGATATGGTACGTTGTAATAAAAGTTAAGGTTGTGGCTTATTTTCATACTTTAACCTATTGCGAGCCGTGGTTATGTAAAGCAGGGTCTTTGTAAATAATATTTTGTATACAGGTTTATATATTGAGTATGTGTTGTGGACCCCAAACTTCTGACCCGGGTTTGGAGGACGCCACAGAAGCTGTGCAGACTGCTTGTTTTACGCAGAATGCAACACTTATCAACAAGCATGGAAAGACACCATATGAGATGGTAAAGAAAAAGAAGCCAAATCTGAAGTATTTTCATGTATTTGGATGTAAGTGTTTTGTTCTTAAGACTCATCCTGAACAGCTATCCAAATTTGATATAAAAGCTGATGAAGGAATTTTTGTTGGATATCCACTTTCCACAAAAGCCTTCAGAGTCTACAATTTAAGAACAAGGGTTGTCATGGAATCTATCAATGTCTCTTTTGATGATAAGAAGAATACTAGACTTGAAGTTTTCAGTGATCATGATCAGCTGAGATTTGAGAATGAAGTTTTAAATTCTGATTCCATAAATCCTGACAATCTAAATCCTGATAGTCTAAATCCTGATACTGCAAACTCTGATGGGTTAAACTCTGATGTTATTGAAACTGTGGTAACTACACCAAAGGAAAATGCACCTGTGCAGGGGGAGCATATTGAAGATACAACCACATCTCAAGAAGCATCATAACCTAGAATAGGCTCTTCAAGTTCTGATTCATCAAGCTATGATGGGCCAAGTTCTAATAATTTTGGAAACTCAAATTCTGATTCATCAAGTTCTGATGGGCCAAATTCTGATAATTCTGGAAACTCGAATTCTGAAGGATCCAACTCAGAGAGCATAATTTCAGGAAGAGCATCATAAAATGTTGATGAAGACAACATGGATCATGGGGGAGCATCCAGTTCTAGAGATAACATTCTATCTGCAAGGAAGTGGACTAAAGCACATACACCTGACTTGATTATTAGAGATCGTGAAACAGGTATTAGAACTAGAATAGCAACATCAAGTGGATGTCTCTATCATTCTTTTCTTTCTCAGATTGAACCAAAGAAAGTGGAAGAAGCTCTTCAAGATGCTGATTGGGTGCAAGCAATGCAGGAAGAGTTAAATGAATTTGAAAGAAATAAAGTCTGGACCCTAGTGCCAAGACCAAAGAACAGATCTGTTGTTGGTACAAAATGGGTGTTAAGAAACAAAACTGACAGTGATGGCATAATTACAAGGAATAAAGCAAGGCTGATTGCAAAAGGATATTCTCAATAGGAGGGAATTGATTATGATGAAACATTTGCACCAGTTGCTAGATTGGAAGCCATAAGGATATTTTTGGCTTATGCTGCTCCCAAAAAGTTTAAAGTCTTTCAAATGGATGTGAAAAGTGCTTTTCTTAATGGAGAATTGGAAGATGAAGTATATGTTGAACAACCTCTAGGTTTTGTAGATTCAAAATTTCCTCATCATGTCTACAGACTTGATAAAGCACTTTATGGCCTTAAGCAAGCTCCAAGAGCATGGTATGAGACATTAGCTCAGTTTCTTATGGAAAGTGGATTTAACATAGGGACAATTGACAAAACTTTATTCTATCTCAACCATGGAAAGGACTTACTTTTGGTGCAGATATATGTTGATGATATCATTTTTGGTTCTACAAATGACAGACTTTGTAAAAGGTTTGCCAAGCTAATGCAGTCAAGATATCAAATGAGTATGATGGGAGAACTTAGCTATTTTCTGGGCCTTCAAGTCAAGCAGAATGAAGAGGGAACTTTTATTTGTCAATCTAAGTACACCAGAAATTTGTTGAAGAAATTTGGAATGCAAGATTGTTCAAGTACATCCACTCCTATGGCCACTGCAACAAAATTGGATAAGGATACTGGTACATAAGTAGATATTACTGATTACAGAGGTATGATTGGCTCACTACTCTATCTAACTACAAGTAGACCTGATATCATGTATGCTATTAGAGAAATACTCTGATAATAGCATAAATTCTGATAAGCAGTCGTGACTCACTTACACTGAGAAGCCACTGTAAAAAGGAATTTCAAAAGATGCATAAAATGAGCACAAAACAGTTGAGGTGGACCCATGCATGAACTCATTCTATAGTAGACTTCAGAATAATAACAGATTTTGAGCAAAGTTCTTAGTTATGCCTTATTTCTAAGATGTACTGAAGTGAATCAGACTTTACTCTTTGTCTAATATTTAGCTTATTGCACACACTTACACTTCATATGAATGATGAAAATTACTGTGGTGATAAATGTTGTTTCAGATGAACGGTTTAAATGTCAGTTGCATAAATTCTGAGGACAAGTTCTTATGGAAGTTCTGATGATTAAGTTCTGATGAACCCATATCAGTATTTATGTGAAGAATTACAGAAATAAACATTCGCTTTTCAAGTGGAGGAGCCATATTCTGATGACTTTTAAATTCTGATAATAATCAAGTTCTGATGCTGACGTGACAGTATTTATTTACTTGGTTTATTTTTAAGTCAATACTTGATCAGTTATATTTTCAGAATATTGGATTATGTGAGATAAAGCAGTAATAATCATTTGTTTAGTGGGAACAGTTTTTTTTAAAAAAACTGAACGTGCAATGTAATCATTACTTATTTACCGTGCCCATTAACTTTTGCCTTAACTGCTGCATGGGTGACAGGTGTAAAGGTCTGTTCCACTTCTCAAAAACTGATGTCATATGGGTTGTCTAAGTAAAAGAGATAAAAGATTTTCAAATCTTTTATTCACATATCTATTCTATTCACTCTCTCTCTTTTTCTTATTTTCTCACATTTTCTGACGGCTTTTTACACAGACTTTTCATCAAACACCTTTCAGGCAAACTAATTTCTCACTTATTTTTTATGGCGCCCAAGGATTTAATTATTGATGGAGCCAAGTTTGTACCAAATAACGATGCTGCAATCCTGAACAAGGCTAAAACTCCATCAGATCTGCACTTTGTGCAAGATTTATTAGCCAATAGTGAGATTGGGTATGCTTTGTTTCAAGCAAACAAGTGCTGACATTTTGGCGAACTGGGCTTTTTGATAATGGTGGTGCTACTGGTACTCCAAGCATTGTTTTCACATTAGGAAATGTCGAGCATGTTGTTACTCCTGGAGCAGTTCGTAAAGCTCTCCACTTACCTGAAGGTTGTACATTTTCAACAGTGGAGGATCCTGTTTTACAGCAGCTTATGGCCAGTCTGGGCTATGAGAAAAGTTTGGGAAAGCTGGGTCAACTGAAAAGATCAAATATCAGAAAGGAATGGATCTTTTTCTTTGATTGTATCACAAAGGCATTCGCCAATAAATGCTCCAACTTTGATGCTATTCCCATCATGAGTCAGCAAATCGGGTATGTCCTTATTCATCAAACTCATTTTGATTTTTACAAGTGTTGTGCTAGGTTTCATAGGGGATAGGATGACAGAGGATAGGAATGTAGTATACTTTTCTAGATTCTGTCAGCTTATATATACTTTTTGTTGTGCTGATGAACCCCAACTAGATAGTGAATTAATTCCACCCTTTAAGCTTGCAAAAGGGCTTTTAATGATTTGTTAAATACTGAAAATAAGAAACAAGTGTTGAGACCCTTACAGATTCCTCAGTCAGTAAAATAGATCTTGGTAAATGCTGATCCACAAGCAGATACATCTGTCTATCCTGATGTCCAACCCACCAACTCATCAAAAGTAACCCAATCTTCATCCACACCTACCACAACTACACAAACACTTCAAACTTCTCAACCTCAACCAACTCAACCCTCCATCAGGACATATTACAAACCAACACAATTATTTCAACCTCAACATTCAACACATCCAGTGAAGCCTTCATCTTCAAAACCCAAGAGGACTAAGATAGTACCTCAGTCTCAACAGAAGAGAAGGAGAATTGTTCTGAGAGATGAGTCAGATAATGAGGAACAGATTCCAGTATCAGAACCTGTTGTTGTAGAAGCTGAGAAGATCTCTTCTCAGAAAGTTATTGAAACTGGGAGTTCTAGGCCCCTCAAAAGGCTTAGAAAGCTAAATTCTGATGATGAAGCTCCCAAAGTCTCAACTTTAGCAAAGAGACTTAAAAAGCAAAGAGCCAGGAGGGCTGTAAGTGAATCATCACACTCTGAAGAAGTTTTGGAAGAAGCAGCTAAGGAAGGGGGTCAGTAATCTCTGATTCCAACAGAACCTATAGTAATTGAATTACTTCCCACAGCTGAATCATACTTTACTCAAGCTCAAAAGTCTCCTATTCAAGAGCAAGAGGATATTTCAGAGCACGTGCCTACACCTCCTGTGTCTCCTATAATTGATCCAATACATGCTCAAGACCCAGGTACAACTGCTGAAATAGACATACATAACTTGGTTGTGCCTGAGGTTCTGTACTTGGAAGCTCCACCAACTCAACTCACTCCACCAACAACACCAATTTTGGATGCTGATTGCAATGCAGACATTCCAACAACACCAGTTCTGAATCTAGATGATGAAGTCAGATTGAAGGTGGGCATCAAAATTTGGATGTTGATCAGAACTTAGTTGCAGATCAAAATTTAGAGGATGATGTTGAAGCCTCTATAGCCTCACATACTGTTATTTTATCAGAGGATGCTGATACTGCAGGCTCTGTAAGTTCTGATGCTGATAATGCTGAATTTACTGGTGAAGCTGCTACTAATCTAGATGCAGCTGGTCCTTCAAGATATGCACCTCAACAAACAGTTAATAAAGCTGATTTGATCAAGAAGTTTGTTAGAGAAGATGCACCAGTACCTTGGAGTGAAACTCCTAGAGGAAAGGATTGGACTAAGGAATGGAACACAATTAGTTTTGTTCCTACTGAAAAAATTCTTGCTAAGCACCTGGCTAAGGCTGATGAAATGCTGATAAATGATGATTTCAAGGCACATCTGAGAGTTATTGTAATGAGTACTAGTCACCTTCAAGGTCAACACTCAATAACTCATGACAAGGTGAACAAAATTCAAGAATCACTGATCCAGCAAGATATGAATATAAAATTGGAAAAGAACAGATTTTTTAAGCCAACCTTTGATCGAATTGGGTATATTGAAAAGACTCAGGAGAAGCAACAAGATCAAATTTCTGAAATTCTAAATAATCAAGCTTCTCAGCAAACTCAACTCAATGAGATCCAATCCTCAATGGAATTGCTTGTCTCTCTTCTTCTACCTGCTGATGCCAAAAAGGGGGAGAAAGTGATTAAGTCCAAATGCAAATTTAGTCAAGTACTGAAGGGTAAGGATGATGGAAATGATGACCAGGGAAACTCTGGAATGGGTAGAGGTCATGGTCAAGGCAAAGGTTTTTCATCAAGCAAAGCTGGAACTACAAGTCAAAGAACAAGTTCTGATACTGGGAGAAGAATAAGTTCTAATACTGGTAAAAGAATAAGTTCTGGTGAACAAACTCTGGAACTTGATGAAGAGATTTTCAAAAGACTATTCCTAAAGGACAATCCAGGCATGGATATTGAAATTCTGAAGGAAGAAGAAGCCAGACTTAAATCAGAAAATGTCAAGTCAAAGTCTAAAGCTCAAGTCATGGAAAAGAAGCTACCTAAGCCTAAGGGCATTATAATAAAAGAAAAGTCAATTTCTGAGGCAACCAAAGCCAAAACACGAGTGGAGGTAGATCCTAGATCCAAGTGCAAAGCAAAAATTGATGAACCTGTAAAGGTATATATGCCAATCATGGATCTGGAGACAAAATCTGATGAAGATGCTAGTCTGATTTTGAAGAAAAAGGATATTCAAACAACCTCTGACAGAGCTCATGTTGTTCAAGATCATAACTTAGCAAATTCTGATATGACAGTGAAGCAAGCAACCTCTGACGTAGCTCAAGTTGGCTTGATATCAGAAGATAAAGAAAAGGAAACCTTTGACACTGCTTTTGTTAAACCTTCAAAGTTACTACTACCGGGATTCACTAAAGCTCAATAGACTCAACCTTTGAAGACTACATCAAGTGGTTTTGAAGCAAGAGTTATTCAAGGAAAGGAAGCAAGAGACAAATCAGGATTGGGTAGTTCTGATGAAAGAAGAATACACAACACTACCAATGATCCAACTTCCTTAAGTGGACCAGGAGTAGGAGCAACTCCTGAAAGATTGAATCAACTTGAATCTGTACAAATGGTTTACCATTCTATTTTGAAAGAAGATATCATGTTATATTTTATGACAGATGGGAGGGTATTCCAGATTAGGAAGAATGCTATAAGATTGAAGTATTTTGAAGAACTGGAACATGTTATATTCCTACTTTAAGTGAAAAACAGATCAGCAAATGGTGCTGGAAGTTATTTAAAATCTGATATTCAAAGGCAAAAGAAACTTTACTCTGTAAAGTCTGACAGCCCATACTGTCCTAAGTACAGATCTCAAAGTGGTGAGTTAGTTGAAATGAAGCCTAATACCGCCAAAATCATCACTACATTTTCTGGTATTAAGGGACTTGAATTTAATCTAGAGTCTGATAAAGCCTCTATCATCAGACTAGATCGGGATATAAGAAGAGCTAAAATAAATGATCTCAGGGCTGCTATCTTTCAAATTGGTGAAGATATAGTTGAATTGAAAAATGCTAAAAGGAGGATGGTCAATGAACTTGAATATGCTGAGAGATGTCTGTTCAAGAACTATCTCAGAACAACTCCTGATATCAAAGATATCAGAAATTGAAGCCAAGTCAAAGATCTACAACTGCTTAAATTCTGAAGTGTATACAGACTGAAGCTGATATCAGACTTTAAGCATGGTAAAGCTATAAGGACTGTAAGTTGTAGTTATCTAGTCAAATTCTCATGCATTTGTACTTAATGTTTCTGACATCATCAAATATATGTTAAACTTGTATATTATGCTAATTTACAAGTTGGGGGAGATTTGTAACACCCCCAAATCCGGGGTCGGGGATTCGGGTTGTCACGAGTTCCATTTCCCTTATCAATACTTAATCATAACAGTCAACCAACTACTGCGTACTGTGACCCCACAATACACACACACACAGCACAAGTTATAGTCTCAGAGATGAATACCAAAAATAACACAAGTCATTTTATTCCACAATTATAAACCATTTCACCATAAAAAGGGTTTCTGAATAATTTACATATTCTTTGCCATTATTACAATTCATAAATATACATAAGTTTGGCACAACAAAAGTTGAAAGCCTAGCCTACTGGTAGCTCCTACCTCAGCTACAACGGCATCAACGCCTACAGGAAACTGCGGAACGTTTCCTAACCGCTCACGAATTGGGAGCTTGATCTTGTTCATATTTTCTATCTGTTGTTGTGTGATGAAAGAAGAAAGCAAGTGTGAGCAACAAGCCCACCGAAATAATATATATAATAATTAACAATATATGAGCATTCTCATAGTACTCATAAAAGTCTTGGTCAAAAAGAAATGAACTAAGTTTGTTATCTTAACGCGACCAAGTCGCAAAATATTCAGTATATATATACATATATACTTTTCACAATCTTTGAAATCCTCTGACATGTATAATATACACAGAGTTCCAGTTTATAACTGCATAAAAAAATCGTTGCAAGGTGATCTCATATATCTAACCTTGTCTCAACATTTTTCTGAAAATCTTTGACATGCATAAGATAATCATTTACTAGATATAAGTTTAAAACATGAAGTTACAAGATACTCCAATATACTTATATCTTTTCCAAATACTACTTGAACTACCACCGTTCAAGTTATAATCAGTTTCAAAAGTTCATCACACTGATGAGATTACAAGATAAGACTTGAATAGATTAAATCTTTGAAATATCATTTGAAAGAAATGAAGTTATGAGATACTTCATTAAGTCTCGATATATATATACACCTATATATATATATTTCATACACTCCTTGAAAACCTCTGTTATGAAAATTATAAACAGAGTTTCAATATCCAATGAATTTGGAAAGGAGAAAACCTTGGCATAAACCTGATATCTTGTTGATCAGGCAAAGATACCAATAAGTAACCTTTTCTACTAGTAGATGGACGAATGCCCCACTGGTCATCACCCTGGCCGTATTAGGACCTATGCTGGACTGCCACTCAGCCACTTACGCATTGATGGACTCCCACTGAGCCACTTACACTTTCATGGATGCCCACTGAGCCCATGTTGCTTATGCCGACTCAAATAGATGGACTTACTTCCCGAACGTTGGGTAAGTAATCAATTCATTTATCAAAACAGCAACCTCGTTGCGAATGTAAAATACACCACAAAGCCGGATCCCTTAGATTTTTGAGCGAGTATTCAAGTCCCCTTCAAAAAGGAAGATCTTAAATTTGAAAACGAGTTTTGGGATCCGCTCTAACCTTTAAAAATCATTTTGAAGACTCGAAAACATTTTTAAGAATGTTTGGAGTAATGCTGATTTAATGAAATAAATCAGTCCCGATATATTAGAAAATATCTGAATATTATTAATTAAATAATATTCCCAAAAAGGATAATCTCTATAAAAAATAATTGAAGTAGAAGTTTTAAAACTCATACTTGAAATGAATAATAAATAACCAAAGATATACTTATACGAAAGTACGATCTTTATTTGAATAATCGAAAATAAGTTTGATTATCGAAACATTATTCTTTAATAAAATAAAGAATATTATTTAACAAAATAAGCGGTGTCATAAGTCCTCGAATGAATATTCAAAATAATATTCATTAAATAAAATAAACGGAGTCATAAGTCCTCGAATGAATATTCAAAAAATAATATTCATTAAATAAAGTAAGCGGAGTCATAAGTCCTCGAATGAATATTCAAAATAATATTCATTAAATAAAATAAAGTTATCAAATAAACCTTATTCGATTAATAGTTTTGAAAACTATAACTATATATATATAAATATATATATTAAACTCGGGAACATCGAGTCCCGGTTTAGAAAATTTTCACCTTTGGGTCCCCTATACTAAGGTATACGCAACTACTGCTTATCTCTAGCATAGGTATTATGCAACTTATAAGCAATTGAATCAACAATTAGTTATCAAGATTACGAAACAGACATGCATATATACCATATCACATGCTCCAATATAACGCAAGATTTGCTAATAACAATCATGCACTTATCACAAGATAATGCATATACATATATTTACATCACAACAACAGTATAACGGGTAGAAAACTTTCCTGAGTGTTCCCGGATAGACTTAAGCTTAGAGTGGGTCCGATAACCTATGAACAATAACATAAGTCAGAATTAAACCCCGGTCGCTTAAGAAACTAGACTTTAACCAATTGAACCCTAATGTTCGCTTATGGTCACTTCTACGCCTAACGAATCACATAAGTCATTCGAGTACCCTCGGCTCCACCATTTTTAATAAATTAACCATTAAGAATTTTAAGGCGATTCTTTCACGAGTACCCTACCAACTGCATAATCCACTTTACATAATTGTTTCATACTCCAATTAGTCATTTAAGGGACTTAACCAAGGTTTCAAAGTAAGGCGAGGGGTAATGGTTCGTTCGCGAAACGCCGTTACTTAAAACAGTCGTTTCTCCTAAACCGTGCATCGAATTCGAGCAAACCACATATCAAAACGAAGCTCGTAACATGAACTATCTAAACATGGCAAAGTTTAGAATCTTTCAGTGAGTTCACGGGTCCTAAAGTTAAGAACAGAACAGTTAAGGAAAATCGGGCATTATGACGTTTATGTTTACGCGATTTCCAATTTAATTAACACTCTAAATTATCATCAATTCACTCACAACCACCGATACAACAATATTCAACCATCATACTACAAACTCAGTCCCCAACTCCAAGTTTTACCAATTTATCCAACCAATCAAAGACCCAATATTCAAAACCAATACAAATCCACCAAAACTACTTATAATCAAAGATCAAGCCTTAATACTAACAATGCTTATATAAAACTTAATGGAATCATAAAATCAAAGCTAGGGTTTGAAGTTGATACCTTCCTTGGTAGGTGTTAAGTTGCTAGGAAGCGTTAGGGAGCCTTAATCTAACCTCCTACAAGCTTGATCTTTCCAAAAAAATCAAGAACACAAAGTTAGGTTTTGAAGTTTCTAAAAGTCCGATTTAAGGAACTGTAAAAATGAGGGTCTTACCTTGCTTATTTGGACGAGACTTGTGAACAAGAGTTGTAGGTCATCTCAATACCTTTCCAACGGGCTATAGAAAACAACATTTGAGTGAGTATTGAAGGAGATATGGTAGGTTTAAGTTGCTGCTCTGGTTTTGGCCGAGAGCAAGGGAAGAAAAAGTGAAGTAAAAATGTTTCTAGTTTGATTAAATGATTTGTGTGGTGTTTAGCTTGGTTACTTTCTTTTGTTGTTAATTAGATTGTTACCATGGTAAAAATTGTGTGTCTCACAATCAACCAACCAATTCCTCCATTTGTCATGCTTATGTCACCATGCCTATGTCATCTTTCTCATGTCATCCTCTTACACTTGTCTTCTTCTTGTTGGTGTGATGACATCATCATCCACCAACCTATTTGATTGCCCCCTAATTATTAGGTTAATGACCGCTTATCTGTTATACGGTTCGCTTAACTTTCGTTCTCGTTTATCGTTTGAAGGATCATACCTGGGATCTTATTACTTAGGTTCCCCTAAACCTTTCTCAATATTTTATATTCCTTTTATGATCCTCTCCAAAAATCCTTGAATTTAAATCCTTTTTATCATGTTACCTTATACTTAATCCTTTCGATATCTGGTTGATTTTTCGGGAAAAATCAAAGTGTTTGAATTCGAATTCTAACGATCTTTACATACACTTATTTACTTTATGGAATACTAATACGATCTTAGAATTTCCATAACAGTACTCCTATATAGTGTGGCATGAAAAGTTTTCTTAATCAGCAAAATCACTATTCATAAGGGTTACAAAAATTTCCAAAAAAATTGGGGTTATTACAAGATTGTTAGATATATTTGTGATGCCATGACTAATATGATTTGTGTTTAGTTTTCAGATCTTAACTAACAGGACAAATCAGGACTTAACTAGAAATCAGGACTTATACTGAAGTCAGGACTTAAGATATCAGAACTTAAGTTGTCAGAACTTAAGTTATTAGGAGATAATATCAGGACTTAAGGAGATGTTCAGATAAGGAAGGCGGCTGATTGAAAGGAAATAAGATCAAGACAAACATAAGAAGAGATATGCATGGAGACGAATTCTATGAAGAATAGAAGACTTGGAAGAAAAGATAACTGACAGATATATATTAGGAAGTAGAATCATATTCGATATCAATTAGAACTTATCTTATAACTGTGTAGTATATAAACACAAACATAGGGTTTACACTATATGTGTTATCTTAATTGAGATTATTATTCATTGTAACCCTAGCAACTCTCGTGATAATTTGTTCATCACTGAGAGAGAACAGTTCTTTGTAACAGAGTTTATTGTGTTGAATAAAATCTGTGTTCTGTTACTTGAGTTCTTATATTCGATTTGATTGTAGTAAACACTGTATTCAACCCCCTTCTACAGTGTGTGTGACCTAACAATTAATAGCACTAGCAATCATAGCAACAATGACAATAACAGAATCAATAACAGTTCAGGAAAAATAAAATACAAGGAAACTAAGCACTGCCGCACGACTCCTCAATATAACAATAACCGACTAACTTCCCGCCACTACTCAATTACCACATCAACTTTAATATACCGCAAGACTTGGCTGACTATATCACCCACCTACATTGAACAAACTAATAAATCAGGTCAATTTTAAGGAACGCTAAACTCTTCCAGGCACCATAGTCCAAATTTCAACCAACCTTTTCTCCAGGGATGATTTCTTATCACCCTCAAGTGATTCATCAATCACTGAATCACCTTTCCTTCCCAAGGCGACTTTTTATCTCCTACCATTAACCTATCTTCCACAAGAGTTGACTTTTCTAAAGCCGCAACCTTCAATATTGAATCATGAATCCCCTCTATTATTATCGTTTCTGAGATAGCTAGCAACCCGATGTAAAATTCTAGTTCCTCTAGACAGTCGACTCTCATTTACTTTTTAATAACCAGGACTATCTAATTACAAAAGCTACTGATAATTCACTGCTTCGGGACTTCAAATGAAATTTCAAAGTCAAGGAATCAGTCAAATAAGAAGGAACAGTGAGGAAGATATAGGTATGACTGAGAGCAACCATACAAGTACATAAGGTGGCCAGTCTTAGTACCGCACAGTTCACAACACATAACTCGGTGGCGTCCCATCAGACCCTTTTGTCACATAGACAAATGGTCAATTCATATGCATTATTTGCCCCAATCAACCGAAAAAGTCACTGAGTAAAGAAACATTGTTTAGATAAGAAATTCACAAATACAAAAGAAAGAATCTGATTTGTAATGAGGTCAACAGGACTTTAAGTTGCTTACTTCGCGCTCCTAACTTGCTCATAGGATGAATAAGCAACTTATGGAATAATAAACAATTATTCCAGAAATAAAATTATGCCTCAAGAAAGAAGTATAGGGTTCAAGATATAAACAACCGTACTAATTCCATTCATTACGAGACTTGAATGTCATAACAGCCACTGACTATTAGCATTCCATCTGAATTCACCGAGGTCGCACACTTGATTCTTCAACATTCCTTGACGTCAAAAATGCTATATTTAGGCATAATATGGGTGTTCTATAACTAACACACCAAGGTTTCGTGCAAGGGTTGAATTCCCGCGATCAGACTCATTTTCTTAAAGAGAAAACTAGAAATCTCTATCGAACCTTACTAGTAATACATAGGCGAAGGAAAGGTACTCTAGGTTAGGGCAGTTCCAGTCAATCCTCAATAAACATCAGGGTTACGCCTCCGAAACCCTTGACTGAACTCCTAGACTCGCTCCTCTAATTGAGTTGCTGACTCATATCTATATATAAACCTTCATGTACTCTTTTGACTTTATTATTAACCTAAATCAAGGACTCAAACCTGTAGCTCTGATACCAACTATGACGGCCTCAAACCCGGGGTCAGGAGTTGACGTCATCAATAACATTAATAACAAAACAATATAATTTAACTTAACATAAACACGACACCTTTACCAAGATCTTTTCCAAGTTTAAATATGATTTAGGTTACAACCATTACAAAACCAACTTACAACAACCACCCTGACTCGGTTAATTTAACACAGCAACTCAACAGACCATCTGTGGCCCAATACAACCAACTCAGAGGAGTCTGACACGGAGGGAACTGGATCTCTGCCTGACTATCATGGAAGAATCTCCTAGTCATCTGCAATACATATATAAAACATTCTACAAGGGTGAGGAATTAATTGCTCAGCAGTACCACTATATGAATAACATGATAAAACAGTTTATGATAGCTACAGGAACAGAGATTATAGCTCATTTACAACACATGGTAAACATTCATAAACTGGATATTCAAAACTAGCATGCTTTGAAAAAAACAACAATATCAGTCGTGTGTTGTGTATAATTACCAGAATTAGATCTTAGCATGCTATTTCATTTCCAAATCCACTGTATACTCACTTTTTCCGTTACGAGAATCACAAAGCCAAATCAGATACGTACGTATATGTGAAGACAGCTGATCAGGCTATCAACACCAGACGGCTCTAACTGCCATCCCATTTACCTGTTCCGGAACTCAGAGACTAGTTAGGTCTCTAACCTGCGGGACTAATCGGTTATATATAGCGCGTAATCGAATTAGCCTTTTACGCCACCTCATAGGTGTAATAACCCCCAAAATTTTGAACTTTTTGTAACCCTTGTGAATAGTGTTTTTGCTGAATGAGAAAACTTTTCATGCCACACTATGTAGGGGTTCTGTTATGGATATTCTGAGATTTTATTAGTACTCTATATGGTATATAAGTGTATGTAAAGGTCGTCAGAATCCAATACCGAACACTTTGATTTTTCCCGGAAATCCACTAGATACGGAAAGAATTGAGTATAAGGTAACAGGATAAAAAAGATTTAAATTAAAGGATTATAAGAGAGGATCATAAAAAGGAATATAATGTATTGAGAAAGGTTAAGGGAACCTAAGTAATAAGATCCCGGGTATGATCCCTCAAACGATAAACGAAAGCGAAAGTTAAGCGAACCGTATAACAGATCAGCGGTCATTAGGCAAACAATTAGGAAGTTAATCAAAGGGATTAGAGAGGATGATGTCACCCAACCAATGAGAAGAGGACAAAGAGGGAAAGGTGACATCATAGCATGACATAAGCATGACATGGGAAGGAAGGAGATGTGGTTGAAGTAGAACCACACAAAGTCCAAGGTTAATAATGTAATTAACCAAAACAAATCAAAAACAACCAACCAAAACAAATCAAAGCAAAACACAAAATCATTTCTTTCTCTTCAACAAGAGCTTGCTCTCGGCTTTTTACAATTTCAAAGGAAAGAATTTTCAAAATCCAAGATCCAAGCTTCCTAAATTGGTAAGATAATTCCCTAGTATTCCTTATGCATAGTTATGGCTATATTATGAGTTTAAGCCTCTAATTCATTCTCAATCTTCTCCAAGAAATCAATGAAGAAGACAATGAATAGTGATTTCAAGGTTTTTAACTTGATTTTTCTTGTTTTTCCTTTAAGATCCAAGCATTCCTAAGACTCCTCAAGGCTTCCTAAGGCTTCCTAGCTACTCACACCACTTCAAGGAAGGTATATCATCTTCAAACCCTAGCTTTAATTTGTATATTAGGTTGATTTTGGTAGTTAGGGTAAGGAGTAGCTTGAAACTTGTTTGTTTAAGAGTTTGGGTTGGAATGGTGGTGATTGAATTGTTGAAATCTTGTGATTTGATTAAAGAATGTAGTATAGTTTAAATTCAAGTTTTAGGATTAAGTAAATTGATTATAATGAGTTGAGTTGGGGCTGTTGTAATGTAGTTTGGATGGAGTTTTGATTGGGTTGTGAATTGGGGTTGAATTGTGGTGGATTTGGAATGGTTTAAATTTGGGAAATCGCGTAAACATAGCCGTCGTAATGTCCGATTTACTTTAGACTGATTTTGTTCATAACATTAGTACCCGAGAACTCCCTGCTAGATTATGACCATTGCCATGTTTAGATAGTTCATGTTACGAGCTTCGTTTTGATATGTAGTTCGTTTGATTCCGATGTACGGTTTAGGAGAAACGACCGTTTTAAGTAACGGCGTTTCATGAACGAAACTTTTCCCCTCGCCTTACTTTGAAACATAGATTAAAGACCAAAAAGGGTTAATCAATGTACGAAACAATTATGGTAAGAGTGTTAGGCAGTTGGTAAGACACTCGCGAAGGAATCGCCTTAAAACTCGCAATGGTTAAATTATTAAAAATGGTGGAGCCGAGGGTACTCGAGTGACTTAAGAGAATCAGTAAGCGCAAAACAAGCGTTAGAGTCTAAGTTAGTTAAAGTATAGATTTACAAGTGACTTTGGTTTAATTCCAACTTACTTGTTGTTTATAGGTTACCAGACTCGTCCCGAGCCTTTTATCACCCCCAGTCGCTTAGGCAAGTTTTCTATCCGTTATACTGTTGTTGTGATGTATACATTTGTACATGCATTATCTTGTGATAAATGCATAATGGTTATTTAGCAAATTCTTGCGATATATTGTAGCATGTGATATGATATATATGCATGCCTATTTCATATTCTTGAAATATATATCTGTTGGTTCAGTTGATAATACCTATGCTAGAGAATAGCGGTAATTTGCATATACCCTTAGTATAGGGACCCAAAGGTGAAAATATTTTCTAAAACCGGGAGTCGAGGATCCCGAGTAGACTTATATATATATATTTATATATATATATATGGTTATTGTTTTCAAAACTATTAATCGAATAAGGTTTATTCGATGACAATATTTTATTTATTTTTATGAATATTATTTCGAATATTCATTCGAGGGCTTACGACTCAGCTTATTTTATTTATTGAATATTATTTGAATATTCATTTGAGGATGTATGACTCCGTTATTTTATTTAATGAATATTATTTATAATATTCATTCGAGGTATTATGACTCCGCTTATTATTAATAATATTCTTTATTTTATTAAATAATAATGTGTCGATAATCAAACTTACTTTTGATATTCAAATAAAGATATTACTTTCGTATAAGTATATCTTTGATTATTTACTATTCATTTCAAGTAAGTTTTCCAACTTTTACCTCAAGAATTCTTTAGGGGAATATTATTTAAATAATAATATCCAGATATTTCTTTTTATTGAGACTGATTTACTTTATTAAATCAGCATTATTCCAAACACTCTTTAAAGTATTTTCGAGTCTTTAAAATGATTTTCAAAAGTTAGAGCGGATCCCAAAACTCATTTTTATATTTAAGATCCTCCTTTCGAAGGGGATTTAAATACTCGCTCAAAACCTGAGGGATCCGGCTCTGTGGTGTGTTTTATATTCGCAACAAGGTTGCTGTCTTGATAAAAGAATTTTGATTACTTACCCAACACTCGGGAAGTAAAATTCTTGGAACAAGTTAATCCATTAACAGGCATAGCCTGGGAAATATCGGTGAGTTTTCCTTTCCAACTAGATACGACTTCTTGGTGGAGCCGTATCAACAAGTTTCTACTTGGGGAAAGTGGGGACGAGCTTTACGTTTCAGAGTCATGGATTTCATCTGAACTAGGAGTGGCGTAAGTGGTCGAGTAGCGCCGGCCCAACCTTATTATATTGGCCCAAATGGCCTGGAAGTTCCGCTAAGGCGGTCCATTCCTTAGGAGTTCAGTGTTCGGTTGACAAGTAAATCCGACAGGTTCTCCTCTACATGTAGAAAATGGTGGGGTTGTACTACTACGACTGATCATCGTAAGTGGTATTCCTGGCGCGGCAAACTCCCGTAATGAGTTCATCATCCAGTTGGATAATTCTGCAACACTACCCGTAGCATTTCGATCGAAAGGCTACGAATGGGTGGTTGCCGAAGCATTGACAGGGTCAAACAGTTTTATTGGTGTATCCATTGAATGAAGTATCTCGTAACTTCATTTCTTTTCAAAATATTTGAAAGATCAAATATTTTCAAGTTTTATTTGTGGTCTCATCTATGGGATGACCTCGTGAATCTTATTATACTTTGAACAATGGTAGTTCAAGTAGATTTCTAAAAATGGTATAAGTATAGTGAAGTAATTGGTAACTTCATCTTCTTTTAAAACTTATATCCAGTAAGTAATTACCTTACACATGATAAAGGATTCTAGTAAGTATCCAGTTAGATACTTGTATTATTATTATCACTATATATTATCTTGCGAGCTGTAAGGCTCACTCTTGCTTTATTTCTTCATCACACAACAACAGTTAGGAAAGATGGCCAGACTCCAGCAAACCCAGCGCAAGCGCGTGGGAAGCGTCCCGCGTCTTCCCGTTGATGTTGTAGCTGCTATAGCTGCAGAGGTAGACCTATTGGCAGATCAGGCATTCTACTTTTGAGAATCAATTATGTATAATTATAACTTGTGGCAGATAATGGCGATTAACTGTAAATTTATCAAGTAATCATTTTGGGTTGTAATAACTTTTAAACTGTGGATTCAAAGACCTGTACCTATTTCAATTTCATCTCTGAGACTATGACGTGTGGTGGTGTGTGTTAGTGTGGGGTCACAGCCTGAGGTTGTTTATTATTAATTAAGTTAAGTGATAATTATGGAAAGAAAGACCGTGATGACCCGGATCCCTGACCCCGGATCTGGGGGTGTCACAGAAATGGTATCAGAGCTAAGCGTTATAAACCTCAGAGACGATACGACAATATAATAACAAACTCACAAAGATAATAAGAACTCTTGCCAAGTTCATGGTCGGACTACTTAAAGTAGCGCTGACAGTTAAAACCCTTACGGGAACCCTTATAAGTATTATGATAGTAACTTAGCTCGTTTAATGTGTAGGTGCCTGAGATAGAGGACCCTGAGATGTTCGAGCGTGAGCATGATGAGGCACTGCTAGATGTCGAGGATCAGGAGGAGCCTGAGATGGAGGAGGATGAGGAGGAACCCTCAGAGGAGTCAGAGACGGAGGTCATTGCTATTTCAGATGAGGAGGACCCGGATGAGGTCCCAGTGGCTGAGGAGCGTGTCGGAGCTATGGTAGTGTACACTGGTACCCGTTTACCCACACTCCCTGTGGTCAGAGCCCCTACCCCGCCACTACCATCCTGGAGCACCTATGATGTCAGCTCAGAGACCCATACTTCCGAGCCTAGACAGACCGAGGAGGCACCCCCAGCGGCTCCGGATTCACCACCTCTCGACCCTGCCCACAGGCAGTCTTTGTTAGCCCATGGCTATATTCAGGATGTACTGAGGACCCGAGTGGCTGTTGCTGAGGCCCGGCTGGATGAGGCCAGGAGGGAGTTGGATGCGGAGAGGGCGGGTAGGCGTACCCGAGCTTATGAGACTAGGGCTTCTATACCCCGATCCTTGAGGAGGGAGCTTACGGGGATAGAGCTCACATCCCGAGCGAGGCTCAGATCGCTCCAGGGGGACAGGCATGGTAGGATCTCCAGGCGGCAGGCCGACTATATCTTCCGTCGTGCGATGTAAAGGGTATGGGAGCTGTCCGGTGTGTGATTCAGGATTAACGATGGGATAGTCTAGTTGTCTAGTTAGTCGAGGCCTTAGTAAGAGCCAATTTTCTGGGATAGTTGACTTGTATATAGCATCCCTTTTTCTGACTAGACAGATAGACTCTTGTGTATCACTTTTGGGACAGATGGCTGTAGCACTGTTGTACTTTTGACCAGATCAAACTATGTATTTCTCGCATTATGTATATATTTGTTTCCTTTCAGTTCAGTTCCTTAGTGACGAGATCACTGTTTCTATCGTTATTATTACTACACTTCTTATTAGAACTGTCATAAAATAATAAAATCGCGAGATACATTCTCCCCATTATAGAACTGTGCAAGGCACAATGTTGTGTATGATTGTGACCTAACGTTGAATTTCCCAATAATTTTTTTTATTATCAGTATCATGCCGCCAAGAAAGATTGGAACAAGGGCGAACCCTGGATCTGAGGACCAGGGGAGCCATAACCAGGACGATAGGAACCAAGAACACAGTGAAGAGGAAGATGAGGATTATGTGGAACAGGATGACTCCCTGTATGAAGAGGAAGAGGAAACATATGATGTTGAGAGATTTGAGATAGAGGCTGAAGAAGGAGAAACTGAGGTTGACCAACCAGTACCAAACCCAGGCATGGATCCCATGGGCCAGTTCATGCAACTCCTAATGCAGAACTTGGAACGTCAACCCAACCCACCCCCTCAAGGAAATAACAATGTTGTGGCAAACTCTTTTAGGGCTTTTAAGTCCCTTAAGCCCCCTGAGTTCCACGGATCAGCTGACCCAGTTGAGGCAAGGGCATGGTTAAAGGAAATGGAGAAATCCTTTGAGATTCTGAGTATCGATGAGGCACAAAAGACTGTATTTGCTACCTACCTTCTGAAAGGAGAGGCTAACTACTGGTGGGAGGCCAAGAAAAATATGGAGACAGATGTTATTATAACCTGGGAGAGATTCAGTCAGTTATTTCTAGGAAAGTATTTTCTGAGGTTTATGGAAAACCAGATGGAGCTCAAGTTCTTGGAGCTAAAGTAGAATAACTTATCTGTAGCAGAGTACGAAGCAAAATTTACTGAGTTATTAAGGTTTGTGCCGGAGTTTGTGAGCACCGAGGAAAAGAAAGCTAGAAGGTTTCTGCAGGGACTGAAACCATGGATTCAGAATAGGGTGGCAATCCTTGAGCTTACGGATTATGCCACTCTGGTGCAAAAGGCAACAATTGTAGAAGCCGGAAGTGAACAGATGCAGAAGGAAAGAGAAAAGAAGGGAATAAAGAGGAAAAGTATGAGCATGGGTGGGGGTTCAGCAGGAAGGAGC